>NC_026151.1:8695904-8697312 GCF_000512975.1 Sesamum indicum
CACACACACACGCACACACCCACACCTCACACGCGCACACACACCCATACACCGCACACACACACACTCCACACACCACAGATTCAACAATTATAGGCTTAATATCCTAGTTTCCGCAATACCAAAAAATCACATTACTAGGAAATTGTTACCACGCAAAAATAAGAATACACATCTATCCAATCAAACAAAAATTTTACAAAGGACATAAATATACCACAATGACAAACAATACCCGTAATGAGTATAAAATGTTATGAAACTATGGTGAAATCCTACACAAGAAAAAGAGTTGTGAAAATAGAAATGAATACGTAGAAATTGAAGGAGAATGACAAATGTAACAAGACGCAGATGACATTCGTTGGCGCATAAGATAAAAACAAGACCTCACTTCTTCTATGTTCAAAATGGAGGTAAAATATTTTCTACCGTGATACACTGACACACAAACACACATCCCACAAACCCACAAACACACACACACACACACACAAACCCCACACCCACACACACACACGCACATACCCACCAAGACACACCCCCACACCCCACACACCCACACCAACACACTCCCCACACACCACAGATTCAACAATTATAGGCTTAATATCCTGATTTCTACAATATCAAAAACCACATTAGTAGGAAACTGTTACCACTCAAAAATAAGAATACACATCTATCCAAGCAAACAAAAATGTTATAAAGGACATAAATAGACCATAAAAACAAACAATACCAGTAATGAGTATAAAATATTGCGAAACTATGGTGACACCCTGCACAAGAAACAGAGTTGTGAAGATAGAAATTAATACTTAAAAATTGAAGGAGATTGGCAATTGTAACAAGACGCAGATGACATTCGTTGGCGCACAAGATAAAAACAAGACCTCACTTCTTCTATGTTGTAAATAGAAGTAAAACATTTTCTACCGTGACACACATACACACACCCCACAAACCCACAAACACACACACACACACACATAAAACCCCCACACACACAAACACCCACACACACACACACAAACCCCACACTTACACCCACACCCACACACGCACACACCCACCAAAACACACCCCCACACCCCACACACACACATACACAAACCCCACACCCACACCCACACACACACACACACACACACGCACACACCCACACCTCACACGCGCACACACACCCCACACACACACACAATACACACCACAGATTCAACAATTATAGGCTTAATATTCTAGTTTCTACAATATCAAAAAACCACATTACTAGAAAATTGTTACCTCTCAAAAATAAGAATACACATCTATCCACTCAAACAAAAATATTACAAAGGACATAAATAGACCACAAAGACAAACAATACCCGTAATGAGTATAAAATATTGCGAAACTATGGTGACA
>NC_026151.1:8698726-8699237 GCF_000512975.1 Sesamum indicum
CACACACACACACACACACACACGCACACACCCACACCTCACACGCGCACACACACCCCACACACACACACAACACACACCACAGATTCAACAATTATAGGCTTAATATTCTAGTTTCTACAATACCAAAAAACCACATTACTAGAAAATTGTTACCTCTCAAAAATAAGAATACACATCTATCCACTCAAACAAAAATATTACAAAGGACATAAATAGACCACAAAGACAAACAATTACCGTAATGAGTATAAAATATTGCGAAACTATGGTGACATCCTGCACAAGAAAAAGGGTTCTGAACATAGAAATGAATACTTAGAAATTGAAAGAGAATGGCAAATGTAACAAGACGCAGATGACATTCGTTGGCGTACAAAATAAAAACAAGACCTCACTTCTTCTATGTTCAAAATGAAGATAAAATATTTTCTACCGTGACACACACACACACACACCCCACAAACACACACACACACACACACACAAACCCCACACACCCACAAACACA
>NC_026151.1:8699333-8699900 GCF_000512975.1 Sesamum indicum
ACACCCCCACACCCCACACACACACACACAAAAACCCCACACCCACACACACACACAAACCCCACACACACACATGCACACACCCACACCCGCCCCCCCCACACACACACACCTCACATGCGCACACACACCCACACACCCCACACACACACACTCCACAGTCCACACACCACAGATTCAACAATTATAGTCTTAATATCCTAGTTTCTACAATATCAAAAAACCACATTACTAGGAAACTGTTACCACTCAAAAATAAGAATACACATCTCTCCAAGCAAATAAAAATATTACCAAGGACATAAATAGACCATAAAGACAAATAATACACGTAATGAGTATAAAATTTTGCGAAACTATGGTGACATCTTGCACAAGAAAAAAGGATTGTGAAGATAGAAATGAATACTTAGAAATTGAAGGAGAATGGCAAATGTAACAAGACGGATGACATTCGTTGGCGCACAAGATAAAAACAAGACCTCACTTCTTCTATGTTCAAAATGAAAGTAAAATATTTTCTACCGTGGCACACACACACACACACACACACACACACACACAAAC
>NC_026151.1:8700099-8700649 GCF_000512975.1 Sesamum indicum
CACACACACACACGCACACACCCACACCTCACACGCGCACACACACCCATACACCGCACACACACACACTCCACACACCACAAATTCAACAATTATAGGCTTAATATCCTAGTTTCTACAATACCAAAAAATCACATTACTAGGAAATTGTTACCACGCAAAAATAAGAATACACATCTATCCAATCAAACAAAAATTTTACAAATGACATAAATAGACCACAATGACAAACAATACCCGTAATGAGTATAAAATATTGCGAAACTATGGTAACATTCTGCACAAGAAAAAGGGTTTTGAAGATAGAAATGAATACTTAGAAATTGAAAGAGAATGGCAAATGTAACAAGACGCAGATGACATTCGTTGGCGCACAAAATAAAAACAAGACCTCACTTCTTCTATGTTCAAAATGAAGATAAAATATTTTCTACCGTGACACACACACACACACCCGACAAACACACACACACACACGCACACCCCACAAACACACACACACACACACACAAACCCCACACACACACAAACACACACACACACACACACA
>NC_026151.1:8700725-8703063 GCF_000512975.1 Sesamum indicum
CACACACACACACAAACCCCACACACACACCACCCACGCCCCACCCCCGCCCCTCCCACACACACACACCTCACATGCGCACACACACCCACACACCCCACACACACACACTCCACACACCACAGATTCAACAATTATAGTCTTAATATCCTAGTTTCTATAATATCAAAAAACCACATTACTAGGAAACTGTAACCACTCAAAAATAAGAATACACATCTCTCCAAGCAAATAAAAATATTACCAAGGACATAAATAGACCACAAAGACAAACAATACACGTAATGAGTATAAAATATTGCGAAACTATGGTGACATCATGCACAAGAAAAAAGGATTGTGAAGATAGAAATGAATACTTAGAAATTGAAGGAGAATGGCAAATGTAACAAGACGCAGATGACATTCGTTGGCGCACAAGATAAAAACAAGACCTCACTTCTTCTATGTTCAAAATGAAAGTAAAATATTTTCTACCGTGGCACACACACACACACACACACACACACACACACAAACACACACACACACACACACACACACACAAACCCCCACACACACCACACACACAAACCCCACACACACACACGCACACACCCACACCTCACACACGCACACTCACCCATACACCCCACACACACACACTCCACACACCACAGATTCAACAATTATAAGCTTAATACCCTAGTTTCTATAGTACCGAAAAATCATATTACTAGGAAATTGTTACCACGCAAAAATAAGAATACAAATCTATCCAATCAAACAAAAATTTTACAAAGGACATAAATAGACCACAAAGACAAACAATACCCGTAATGAGTATAAAATATTGCGAAACTATGGTGAAATCCTGCACAAGAAAAATGGTTGTGAAAATAGAAATGAATACTTAGAAATTGAAGGAGAATGGCAAATGTAACAAGACGCAGATGACATTCGTTGGCGCATAAGATAAAAACAAGACCTCACTTCTTCTATGTTCAAAATGGAGGTAAAATATTTTCTACCGTGATACACAAACACACACACACACACCCCACAGACCCACAAACACACACACACACACACACAAACCCCACACCCATACACACACACGCACATACCCACCAAGACACACCCCCACACCCAACACACACACACCCACACACACACACTCCCCACACACCACAGATTCAACAATTATAGGCTTAATATCCTGATTTCTACAATATCAAAAACCACATTAGTTGAAAATTGTTACCACTCAAAAATAAGAATACACATCTATCCAAGCAAACAAAAATGTTACAAAGGACATAAATAGACCACAAAGACAAACAATACCAGTAATGAGTATAAAATATTGCGAAACTATGGTGACACCCTGCACAAGAAAAAGAGATGTGACGATAGAATTTAATACTTAAAAATTGAAGGAGATTGGCAATTGTAACAAGACGCAGATGACATTCGTTGGCGCACAAGATAAAAACAAGAACTCACTTCTTCTATGTTGAAAATAGAAGTAAAACATTTTCTACCGTGACACACATACACACACCCCACAAACCCACAAACACACACACACACACACAAACCCCACACCCACACACGCACACACCCACCAAAACACACCCCCACACCCCACACACACACATACACAAACCCCACACCCACACCCACATACACACACACACACACACACACGCACACACCCACACCTCACACGCGCACACACACCCACACACACCCCACACACACACACAACACACACCACAGATTCAATAATTATAGGCTTAATATTCTAGTTTCTACAATACCAAAAAACCACATTACTAGAAAATTGTTACCACTGAAAAATAAGAATACACATCTATCCACTCAAACAAAAATATTACAAAGGACATAAATAGACCACAAAGACAAAGAATACACATCTATCCACTCAAACAAAAATATTACAAAGGACATAAATAGACCACAAAGACAAACAATACACGTAATGAGTATAAAATATTGTGAAACTATGGTGACATCCTGCACAAGAAAAAAGGGTTGTGAAGATAGAAATGAATACTTAGAAATTGAAGGAGAATGGCAAATGTAACAAGACGCAGATGACATTCGTAGGCGCACAAGATAAAAACAAGACCTCACTTCTTCTATGTTCAAAATGAAAGTAAAACATTTTCTACCGTGACACACACACACACACACACACACAAACCCCACACACCCACACACACACACACACACACAAATACCCCACACCCACACACACACACGCACACACCCACCAAAACACACCCCCACACCCACACACACACACACACACACAAACCCCACACACACACAC
>NC_026151.1:8703106-8705317 GCF_000512975.1 Sesamum indicum
ACAGATTCAACAATTATAGGCTTAATATCCTAGTTTCTACAATACCAAAAAATCACATTACTAGGAAATTGTTATCACGCAAAAATAAGAATACACATCTATCCAATCAAACAAAAATTTTACAAAGGACATAAATAGACCACAAAGACAAACAATGCCCGTAATGAGTATAAAATATTGCGAAACTATGGTGACATCCTGCACAAGAAAAAGGGTTGTGAAAATAGAAATGAATACTTAGAAATTGAAGGAAAATGGCAAATGTAACAAGACGCAGATGACATTCGTTGGCGCATAAGATAAAAACAAGACCTCACTTCTTCTTTGTTCAAAATGGAGGTAAAATATTTTCTACCGTGACACACAAACACACACACACACACCCCACAAACCCACAAACACACACACACACACACACAAACCCCACACCCACACACACACACGCGCATACCCACCATGTCACACCCCCCCACCCCCCACACACACACACAAACCCACACCCACACCCCCGCACACACACACACACAAACACATCAAGAGACGCATACACACCCCCCACACACACACACACACACACACAAACCCCACACCCACACACACACACACGCACATACCCACCAAGACACACCCCCACACCCCACACACACACACCTCACACGCGCACACACACCCACACACACACACTCCCCACACACCACAGATTCAACAATTATAGGCTTAATATCCAGATTTCTACAATATCAAAAACCACATTAGTAGGAAACTGTTACCACTCAAAAATAAGAATACACATCTATCCAAACAAACACAAATGTTACAAAGGACATAAATAGACCACAAAGACAAACAATACCAGTAATGAGTATAAAATATTGCGAAACTATGGTGACACTCTGCACAAGAAAAAGAGTTGTGAAGATAGAAATGAATACTTAGAAATTGAAGGAGAATGGCAAATGTAACAAGACGCAGATGACATTCATTGGCGCACAAGATAAAAACAAGACCTCACTTCTTCTATGTTCAAAATGAAAGTAAAACATTTTCTACCGTGACACACACACACACACACACACACAAACCCCACACACCCACAAACACACACACACACACACAAACACACACACACACATACCCCACACCCACACACACACACGCACACACCCACCAAAACACACCCCCACACCCCACACACACATATACACAAACCCCACACCCACACACACACACACACACACACAAACCCCACACACACACACGCACACACCCACACCTCACACACGCACACTCACCCATACACCCCACACACACACACTCCACACACCACAGATTCAACAATTATAAGCTTAATACCCTAGTTTCTATAGTACCGAAAAATCATATTACTAGGAAATTGTTACCACGCAAAAATAAGAATACACATCTATCCAATCAAACAAAAATTTTACAAAGGACATAAATAGACCACAAAGACAAACAATACCCGTAATGAGTATAAAATATTGCGAAACTATGGTAAAATCCTGCACAAGAAAAAGGGTTGTGAAAATAGAAATTAATACTTAGAAATTGAAGGAGAATGGCAAATGTAACAAGACGCAGATGATATTCGTTGTCGCATAAGATAAAAACAAGACCTCACTTCTTCTATGTTCAAAATGGAGGTAAAATACTTTCTACCGTGACACACAAACCCCACACCCACACACACACACGCACATACCCACCAGGACACACCCCCACACCCCACACACACACCTCACACGCGCACACACACCCACACACACACACTCCCCACACACCACAGATTCAACAATTATAGGCTTAATATCCTGATTTCTACAATATCAAAAACCACATTAGTAGGAAACTGTTACCACTAAAAAATAAGAATACACATCTATCCAAACAAACAAAAATGTTACAAAGGACATAAATAGACCATAAAGACAAACAATACCAGTAATGAGTATAAAATATTGCGAAACTATGGTTACACCCTGTACAAGAAAAAGAGTTGTGAAGATAGAAATTAATACTTAAAAATTGAAGGAGAATGGCAATTGTAACAAGACGCAGATGACATTCGTTGGCGCACAAGATAAAAACAAGACCTCACTTCTTCTATGTTGTAAATAGAAGTAAAACATTTTCTACCGTGACACACATACACACACCCCACAAACCCACAAACACACACACACACACACA
>NC_026151.1:8706047-8708547 GCF_000512975.1 Sesamum indicum
CACACACACACTCCACACACCACAGATTCAACAATTATAGTTTTAATATTCTAGTTTCTACAATATCAAAAAACCACATTACTAGGAAATTGTTACCACGCAAAAATAAGAATACACATCTATCCAATCAAACAAAAATTTTACAAAGGACATAAATAGACCACAAAGACAAACAATACCCGTAATGAGTATAAAATATTGCGAAACTATGGTGAAATCCTGCACAAGAAAAAGGGTTGTGAAAATAGAAATGAATACTTAGAAATTGAAGGAGAATGGCAAATGTAACAAGACGCAGATGACATTCGTTGGCGCATAAGATAAAAACAAGACCTCACTTCTTCTATGTTCAAAATGGAGGTAAAATATTTTCTACCGTGACACACAAACACACACACACACACACCCCACAAACCCACAAACACACACACACACACACAAACCCCACACCCACACACACACACGCACATACCCACCAAGACACACCCCCACACCCCACACACACACACCTCACACGCGCACACACACCCACACACACACACTCCCCACACACCACAAATTCAACAATTATAGGCTTAATATCCTGATTTCTACAATATCAAAAACCACATTAGTAGGAAACTGTTACCACTCAAAAATAAGAATACACATCTATCCAAGCAAACAAAAATGTTACAAAGGACATAAATAGACCACAAAGACAAACAATACCAATAATGAGTATAAAATATTGCGAAATTATGGTGACACCCTGCACAAGAAAAAGAGTTGTGAAGATAGAAATTAATACTTAAAATTGAAGGAGAATGGCAATTGTAACAACACGCAGATGACATTCGTTGGCGCACAAGATAAAAACAAGACCTTACTTCTTCTATGTTGAAAATAGAAGTAAAACATTTTCTACCGTGACACACACACAAAACCCCCACACACACTAACACACACACACACACACACAAACCCCACACCCACACCCACACCCACCAAAACACACCCCCACACCCCACACACACACATACACAAACCCCACACCCACACCCACACACACACGCACACACCCACACCTCACACGCGCACACACACCCACACACACCCCACACACACACACAACACACACCACAGATTCAACAATTATAGGCTTAATATTCTAGTTTCTACAATACCAAAAAACCACATTACTAGAAAATTGTTACCACTCAAAAATAAGAATACACATCTATCCACTCAAACAAAAATATTACAAAGGACATAAATAGACCACAAAAACAAACAATACCCGTAATGAGTATATAATATTGCGAAACTATGGTGACATCCTGCACAAGAAAAAGGGTTTTGAAGATAGAAAAATGAATACTTAAAAATTGAAACAGAATGGCAAATATAACAAGACGCAGATGACATTCGTTGGCGCACAAAATAAAAACAAGACCTCACTTCTTCTATGTTCAAAATGAAGATAAAATATTTTCTACCGTGACACACACACACAACACCCCACAAACACACACACACACACACACACAAACCCCACACACCCACACCCGCCCCCCACACACACACACACCTCACATGCGCACACACACCCCACACACTCACACTCCACACACCACAGATTCAACAATTATAGTCTTAATATCCTAGTTTTTACAATATCAAAAAACCACATTACTAGGAAAATTGAAGGAGATTGGCAATTGTAACAAGACCTCACTTCTTCTATGTTCAAAATGGAGGTAAAATATTTTCTACCGTGACACACAAACACACACACACACACACACCCCACAAACCCACAAACACACACACACACACAAAAATGTTACAAAGGACATAAATAGACCACAAAGACAAACAATACCAGTAATGAGTATAAAATATTGCGAAACTATGGTGACACCCTGCACAAGAAAAAGAGTTGTGAAGATAGAAATTAATACTTAAAAATTGAAGGACAATGGCAATTGTAACAACACGCAGATGACATTCGTTGGCGCACAAGATAAAAACAAGACCTCACTTCTTCTATGTTGAAAATAGAAGTAAAACATTTTCTACCGTGACACACATACACACACCCCACAAACCCACAAACACACACACACACACAAAAACCCCCCACACACACAAACACACACACACACATACAAACCCCACACACACACCCACACACGCACACACCCACCAAAACACACCCACACACCCCCCACACACACATACACAAACCCCACACCCACACCCACCCACACACACAAACACACACACCTCACACGCGCACACACACCCACACACACACACTACACACACCACAGATTCAACAATTATAGGCTTAATATTCTAGTTTCTACATTACCAAAAAACCACATTACTAGAAAATTGTTACCACTCAAAAATAAGAATACACATCTATCCACTCAAACAAAAATATTACAAAGGACATAAATAGACCACAAAGACAAACAATACCCGTAATGAGTATAAAATATTGTGAAACTAT
>NC_026151.1:8712653-8777986 GCF_000512975.1 Sesamum indicum
CCCCCCCCCCCCCCCCCCCACACCTCACACGCGCACACACACCCACACACCCCACACACACACTCCCTACACACCACAGATTCAACAATTATAGGCTTAATATCCTAGTTTCTACAATATCAAAAAACCACATTACTTGGAAATTATTACCACTCAAAAATAAGAATACACATCTATCCAAGCAAACAAAAATGTTACAAAGGACATAAATAGACCACAAAGACAAACAATACACGTAATGAGTATAAAATATTGCGAAACTATGGTGACATCCTGCACTAGAAAAAAGGGTTGTGAAGATAGAAATGAATACTTAGAAAATGAAGGATAATGGCAAATGTAACAAGACGCAGATGGCATTCGTTGGCGCACAAGATAAAAACAAGACCTCACTTCTTCTATATTCAAAATGAAAGTAAAACATTTTCTACCGTGACACACACACACACACACACAAACCCCACACACCCACAAACACACACACAAACCCCACACCCACACACACACGTGCACACACCCACCAAAACACACCCCCACACCCCACACACACATACACAAACCCCACACCCACACACACACACAAACCCCACACACACACACGCACACACCCACACCTCACACGCGCACACACACCCACACACCACCACAGATTCAACAATTATAGGCTTAATATCCTAGTTTCTACAATACCAAAAAATCACATTACTAGGAAATTGTTACCACGCAAAAATAAGAATACACATCTATCCAATCAAACAAAAATTTTACAAAGAACATAAATAGACCACAAAGACAAACAATACCCGTAATGAATATAAAATATTGCGAAACTATGCTGACATCCTGCACAAGAAAAAGGGTTGTGAAGATAGAAATGAATACTTAGAAATTGAAAGAGAATGGCAAATATAACAAGACGCAGATGACATTGGTTGGCGCACAAGATAAAAACAAGACCTTACTTCTTCTATGTTCAAAATGAAGATAAAATATTTTCTACCGTGACACACACACACACACACACACCCCACAAACCCACAAACACACACACACAAACCCCACACACCCACACACACACCCCACACACACACAAACCCCAAACCTACACACACACACGCACACACCCACCAAAACACACCCCCACACACCTCACACGCGCACACACACCCACACACCTCACACTTGCACACACCCACACACCTCACACGCGCACACACACCCACACACCTCACACTTGCACACACCCACACACCTCACACGCGCACACACACCCACACACCCCACACACACATTCCCCACACACCACAGATTCAACAATTATAGGCTTAATATCCTAGTTTCTACAATATCAAAAAACCACATTATTTGAAAACTGTTACCACTCAAAAATAAGAATACACATCTATCCAAGCAAACAAAAATGTTACAAAGGTCATAAATAGACCACAAAGACAAACAATATCCGTAATGAGTATAAAATATTGCGAAACTATGGTGATATCCTGCACAAGAAAAAGGGTTGTGAAGATAGAAATGAATACTTAGAAATTGAAGGAGAATGGCAATTGTAACAAGTCGCAGATGACATTCGTTGGCGCACATGATAAAAACAAGACCTCACTTCTTCTATGTTCAAAATGAAATAAAATATTTTCTACCGTGACACACACACACACACACCCCCACACACACACACACACACACAAAAGATGCATAGATAAGAAAATGGAAAAATCAGAACACCCCCCACCCCCCCCCCCCCCACACACACACACAAACCCCACACCCACACACACACACGCACACACCCACCAAAACACACCCCCACACCCCACCCATCCACACACACACACACACACACACCCACACCCCACACTCACCCACACAAACCCCACACGCACACACCCACACACACACACCCCCCACCCCACACACACACACACAACTCACACGCGCACACACACCCACACACCACAGATTCAACAATTATAGGCTTAATATCCTGGTTTCTACAATACCAAAACAACATTACTAGAAAACTGTTACCACTCAAATATGTATGAAACTGTGCATAAGTACATGAAGGCATAAAAATAACAGAAACTTGGGCAGGTGAATGATTAGTTCTTTACTTGATAAACAGTAAACCCACATGTAAGCAGAAGAATGAGTCAAGCATCAGTTACAACATACATAACTGATTAATTGTTCCTGAGCAAAAGGATCATTCTCCCTCTTCCATTCGAGTACCTAAAAATCAAGGTGATGCTGCAGAAACTACCATGTGACTCAATGATGAAAATTATAGAGACCGCTATTAGCAGGAAGGAAATCAAAATGGCTAAACACACCAAAGTCAGGGTTCAAAACTACAACATTTTGTAGTGGTCGCTGGATACCAATTCAAGAATTGGTTGGCAGATCATAACCACCCAAGGCATTTATCATATTTTATCACTCCTCCACTAATTTTCTCTCACTATATCCTCTCTAGTAAAATAAATCAATTCAAGACCACTCCTTCTAACGAGATATATTGAAAGAAAAAAAGAAGATGGACAATGCACTCTCTCCTGTCCTGTTATTAGTCTTCATTTCAATAAATACTCTTTCATATCATGTAAACAAAAAATAAGAATACACATCTATCCAAGCAAACAAAAATGTTACAAAGGACATAAATAGATCACAAAGACAAACAATACCCGTAATGAGCATAAAATATTGCGAAACTATGATAACATCCTGCACGAGAAAAAGGGTTGTGAAGATATAAATGAATACTTAGAAATTGAAGGAAAATGAGAAATATAACAAGACGCAGATGGCATTCGTTGGCTCACAAGATAAAAACAACACCTCAATTCTTCTATGCTCAAAATGGAAGTAAAATATTTTCTACCATGACACACACAGACACACCCCACACACCCACACACACACACACACACACACACACACACACACACATACACACACACACACACCCCACACACACACACATACACACACACACAAAAACCCACACACCCACAAACACACACACACACACAAACCACACACCCACCAACACACAGCCCCCCCCCCCCCCACACACACACACAAACAAAGAAAAAGACGCCCAGACAAGAAAATGAAAATGTCGAAACAAGGAGGGGGCATCATTCAACAAAACTTCTCACGTTTGTGGTCGATAAAATTGAAAAAGAAATGCAGTTGCTGATTAGAACATATAAAAATATATTCCTTGACATCATAATCTCATAGAAGCCTGCTATACCCGATCATGGTTTTCAGAGAGGTTGATTCAAAAACTGGATAATATTAATCACAAAATCATTGCCCTAATACAATTACATATAAAACACACTGGGAAGTGCTGCAACTTCTTTGCTCCAATAATAGCACTGGGTTCAAAAGAGCAGCAATAGTTAAGGTCTTCTTGATGCCCATAGGCAGGCTTCCCCAAAGCATTGAGTAGCAACCAACAAGTAAAACAACTTTAAATTCAATAAAATTCCAAAGCATTGCTGCCCTATTTCAACTAACATGACCGATCACATATCGGAATCACACATAGCATACTCAGTAAATATCAAAATTCTTAATTAAAATAATACATAACATCAAACTGAAAAACACCAAATGCACCAAACTAATGCATTGTCCACTAAGCTAAAGTGGTTTTCATTAAGAAGCTCATCAACCACCAGATTAAAGATTGAATAGGGCACACTTAGCAGCAGTTTAGAGGAACCTTAAAAGCACAAGACATATCACCCACTATAGAAGCTAGTGCTCTTCATGGAGATGTTTTCTGCACTTCTTCTCAGACCGCTTCTTGACCCGACCCACTCACGAATCATCTGAAGTACTAACGTCGGAATCAGAGTAGGAATATGCCGTCTTGTTCCTCCTTTTACGCCGCAGATCAGCAGAATCATCAGAAAAATCATCATCTGAATGATGGTGACTCCTCTCTCCTGCTCTTATACCTACAATTTACCTGATTCAAAAAAGTGCCTTCAATTCCTTAAAAAGAAAAACAAAAAAGAAATAAAAAGGTACACTCAAGGTAATCCAACTATCCATACTGCTCAAAAGCAACATGAGATCAGAAAGTAAACCAAAATAAAAAACGCTATGAATACATGGGATGGTTAACAGAAAGCAATTAGCACAGGGTTAGCTTTGTATTTACTAAGGTATTTCAGCAAAAGCCCAAGCGACAAGAAACATAAATCACACAAGATGCCTCAACCTCTAACAAAGTTAGCATAAAAACTTGTAATGAATTTTGATTACTTCATGAAACTTACCTCTCTTCCAAAAAGTTAAAGCTAGTGTCTTCTGCTAGTAAAGAAATCATTCACTTTCTAAAGAAGATCCACAGGAACAGCTGTGCCATTTATCAAGCAACACCACAGATTCAACAACTTATAGGCCTAATATCCTAGTTTCTACAATACCAAAACCACATTACTAGGAAACTGTTACCACTCAAATATGTATGAAACTGCCCATAAGTACCTGAAGGCAGAAAAATAACAAAAACTTGGGCAGGTGAATGATTAGTTCTTTACCTGATAAACAGTAAGCCACATGTAAGCAGAAGCATGAGTCAAGCGTCAGCTACAACATATATAACTAATTAATTGTTCCTGAGCAAAAGGGCTATTCTCCCTCTTCCATTCGAGTACCCAAAAATCAAGGTGATGCTACAGAAACTACCATGTGATTCAACGGTGAAATTTATAGAGACAGCTATTAGCAGGAAGGAAATCAAAATGACTAAACACACCAAAGTCAGGGTTCAAAACTACAACATTTTGTAGTGGTCGCAGGCGACCAATTCAAGAATTGGTGAGCAGACCATAACCACCCAAGGCATTTATAGATTTTATCACTCCTCCACTCATTTTCTCTCACTATATCCCCTCTAGTAAAATAAATCATCCAAAACCACTCTTGCTAACGAGATATATTGAAAGAAAAAAAGAAGAGGGACAATGCACTCTCTCGTGTCCTGTTATTGTTATTCATTTCAATAAATACTCTTTCATATCAAGTAAACAAAAATGAGAATAAACATCTATACAAGCACACAAAAATATTATATAGGACATAAATAGACCACAAAGATAAACAATACCCGTAATGAGCACAAAATATTGCGAAATTATGGTGACATCCTGTACGAGAAAAAGGATTGTGAAGATAGAAATGAAAACTTAGAAATTGAAGGAGAATGGCAAATGTAACAAGACGCGGATGGCATTCGTTGGCGCAGAAGATAAAAGAAACACCTCACTTCTTCTATGTTCAAAATAGAAGTAAAACATGTTCTAGCGTGACGCACACACGCATACACACAAACCCCACACACACACCTCACGCGCACACACCCACACACCACACACATACACACACATACAAAAGACGCACAAATCAGAAAATGAAAAAGCCGAAACAAGGAGGGGGCATCATTTCTGACTCTTTTTTTTAGGATTTTGATAAAAAAATATTGACGTTAGTAGAAACATTATATAAATTTTTAATTTTATCCCCTCATTTAATATTTTCATGTAATAATTTTGTACTTATAAAGAAAAAAAAAAGTAATAATGTAAACTCATGATATATATTATATATATCCCCTCATAAGTACAAAAATATAATAAAATATTAAATCAGTGATAAAATTATGTCATTTTTTGTTGACGTTAGCATTTTTTATTCAAATTTTAACAAAATGGGGTCAAGTGTAAATATCACATTTTCAAATGGGTGTAAGTGTATTTTTAACACTTTTTTTGGAAAAAAGTGAATCCAGATGGGGTCTATAACTTATTAAATGGTAATGATAAATTCTTGCTCAAAAACCAAAAATAATAATAAATAAATAAGGATAAATTACGGCAACCTCTTTTAAATTTGGTATAGTTATAAATACCTCCCTATTGTTTAGGAAATTATATGTACCCCTCATTTTAATGTATGTCTAATAACGAGATCATTCCATTACCCATGTTAGATTTTCATCTATTTTTTATGATGACTTGATCAAAATATAATTTTAAATTATAAATTATAATTTTATAAAATTTATTAGTTTTATAAACTAATATACCCTATAGATTTTTAACGTTACTCACTCTCTTGGTTTTTCTTTACATTTTTAAAATTTATTTTAAGAAACAAAGAAATTTCATCGAGGATAAAATAATAATTTTCACTTTATTGTTTAAGAGACACATAATTATTTTTTATATGATTAAGTATTTATAATTATATCAAATATCAATAAAGTGGTTGGAATTTACCTAAATAATAACTAAGGTGTTGAAATTGGGATAAATGGAATATAACAATAGTAATAATGTCATCTATAATAATAATAATAATAAATAGAAATATAGACACTTTTTATAATTGAATAAAATATTTTTATACTTTATATATTTGTTTTCTTTTATTTTCTGTATTTGACACCACTTATAACTTTTCTGTTTGTTATCTGTCGAACCTTTAGGTCTCTTTATCTTCTCCAAAGTCCAAACGACTTTCTTAAGTTGCTATTTTCTTCATTCAGTATTTGTTTTATTTTATCGGAACACAACGTTTATTTTTTTTTCCCAAAATAAATTATTTTTTCAATTTTTATAACTTTTTAGAATAAAAAATCAAAGTTAAAAAGATAAAAAATAAATAAATCTAATAAAGAAGTAAATTATTCATACCCTTAAAAAATTAAATATAATAACAAATTTTCTATAGAAAATAAATATAAATATTTAAATATAATAAAAATTTAAACCGAGCGTGTGAGAGAGAGAGAGGGAGAGAGTCATCCAAAGTGAATTATTAGGTGCAGCAATGTCATAAATCGAAGGCCGAAATTAAAAGGCCTTCCTTCAATTATTGGGCCCTAAAAAGCCCTCAATCCCCACTGAGCTGTCTCCCAATATCCAAATTTCTGCCTTTAATAATAATAATAATCAATAAATACCTGTAAAGTCTCAATTTTCAACCCCCAAAAATGGTTTAAAAAATAATAACAATTATATTATCACTAGGAATGTGAATTTTAATAATTTACCAACCGTTGCATTAGTACTGAGTTCTTTTTTTCCCCCCCAAACGAACAGAACCCACGTTGAATAAAATCATATGGTTTGTGTAAGAATTAAATATTTTTCTCCCTTTAATTTATTTAGTTTATAAATAAAATTAAACGGTAACGTTTCATTCTATGGTATTATGAAAAGACAATCTATTCAGCTCAACGTTTCCCTTAAACATGGAATTTTCCATCTTTGAAACGGTCAAATGATACGTTTGTCATGTAACGATATATAATTTAAAAAGAGTGATCAATCGCATAAAAAATATATTAAAAAATAGAAAAACTTGATCCGGACAAGCAGTGTGACTGACAGGTCTCATGGCAGGGATGTTGTATTCCTCTAGGCTCTAGGCCCTAGTCTTTGCCCACATTATTCCCATATGACAGGATCAGGCAAGCAGGCAACAGTATACTTTCAGAATCAGTTAACATATTCTCTGCATCATATGTAAACAGAAAACTTATGTCCTAACGCTGAGAATTTACTGGTTTGGCAGCATTTGCTGAGGAAAAAAACAAGTGTGAAAATGAAAGATATTTCTTATATGGTCCAGGGGACCATTGTCTGATCATTTCTAGCCCGGAATGGCCAGAAAGTGAAAGATTTCTTATTCGTATACAATTCTCTAGAACTAGAAAAAAGTTCGGGAATGTATAATCACAGTTCACAACATCCACTTTTTCAGTTGTTAAATAAGGTATCAAGATTCTTGAGAAATTGTATCAGATTCGGACAAGAAACAATCCTTATTTATTCCAAAGGTTTAACTCCATGCAAGAAATGTAGAATGAATAGATTTCGCCAGGAAAAAAAGCTGAGTTCCTGGAAACTAGGAGCAAATAATATAACTGAAAGTATCAGAGAATGAGCTGTCATCAACGATGAAGATGAAAAATGAGGATCCAGCAGCCAGGGCATTGGAAGAACTAGGTTTCTTTAAGCAGTTTTCATTACACGAGTGTTTGTGTCTGTCGATACTACAACTTAATAACTCATGGCATCTATAAGTGAAAATATTTTAATGTTATACACCTAAACTTCTGAATATTAATTGAAGGAATAATCTTGATAATACTCTAACAGGAATGACTATGGTACACAGAGATACCTGCCGATTAGTGGGGAAGGTTCTGGAATCCATTAACACGGCTAATCAACAAGCTTGTAAGATCTCCATTTCAGGAACTGCATCTGCTGTTTGAACTTGTACAACACAAAGTTCCACAAGCTTCGAGTGTTCTTTCTTTTTACCTTTATCCAAAGATATACACATGTTTGGCATCAGCTGGCCCCTGATTGCAGCATAGGAAAGAAACTCCAGCTGTTCCGAGGGCCTAATTCCTTTCTAACGACTTTCTCATTGGTCCACCACTCACAGTTGATGCTGGATTTTTCTGGAATTTCTCCCTTTGCATTGTTGAAATTGAAATCTTTGCTGGAACCAAGAGATACGGTACGCTGCTTCTGATGGAGTTCCCCTCCCTCCCCATCTAGAGGTATCTCCGGAACTTCATTCGTAGTTTCACCATCGTTATGTTCTCTACAACTATCTGCATTCTTGGTTGTCAAATCCTTGTTATTTGTGCCTTCTGCTGTTGCCACCCCTGGATATCCTGATGCATTTTTATGTGAAGGGGCGGACTCTGTCACGACACAAGTTGGAATGTCTTCACCAAATAGTTCGAACGAGACTCTATGATCAACTACTGCATCATCATTTTGAGATTTACGGTCGGAGTTGGCAAGTGATGCCACTTCGTAGATTTGGTTCTCCAGAAGGTTACCGTCTCGTGATGGAGGTTCTCCACCATTAGGCGTCAAAGTTCCAGAGCCTAGCCTCGAGAGCCCCCCATTTGGTGTCAAAGCTCCAGACCCTAGCCTCGATCCCCAACCGTTGGGGGTTAATGATCCAGAACCAACTCTTGAACCCCACTTATAATTTGGAAAGTGTTCGTATCCAAGAAATTTGGGAGCTTCCCCCATGCGAAATTCCATAATAGGGTGTTTATCAGGAAATGGTGACGAGGTTCCAGAAGTCGAAAGTGCTGAGCCTGGTGATTTAATATGACCGCCAGGGCTTCCTGGATATTGATAAGGTTGGAATTCATATTGGGACAACGAGTACTTCAGATTCGTTCCGCAATTCCTCCGATTTCGAGCTAGTGATGATGACAAAAGCTGAGCAAACGGCACTTCTGGGGAAGAAGGTGTCGTCATTTGCACTGGTTCCGGAGGTGGAGTAAAAGAAGCAGTTGATGGTTCGGTTGTAAAGGTCGAAAACACAGGTGGTGAAACTAATTGAGTTTCATGAGCATAAGGGCCGATTGTAAAAATGGGTGCCGTCCCACCAGGTGAGTTGGCATGAACAGAAAGGGATGCAAGGGAAATTAAACCTGCAGGTGATTGAGTGGCTGAGGGAGGATCGGATTGGAGAAATGAAGCGGGAGAAGAGGGAGGAGCTATGAAGGGCAATACAATGGTAGAAGATTGGTTTCTATTCTCAGAAATAGGAGCTGCAACTCCAGCTGCAGCTGGTTCAGAGACGAGGACAGCATGTCCAATTCGCTTGCTCTGTTTGTGAGAACCAAAACACCAGTAGATGCTCCAACAGCTTCCCCATCTTCTCTTCTGGAGTCAAACAAATACAAGCATAATGGTTATTGCATCTGTTTTCTCATGATTCTTCTTGGTTGCCAAGGAATAAAACTGGAAATTGCACAGGTAATGCAAATAAAAAGATAAAAAACAAGCATAAAAAGCTCCGGACAAATCAATTATACAGCATAGCACACAAAGCTGAACATCAGATCACTTCATCATGCTACAAAAAATAAATCACTTCTAATTGCAACAAGATTGACTAATTTCCATCAGTCAGCTATATTTCTTTCATTCAGACTCTGCTCCCCAATGCAATGCTTCACCTCCCTAGTCGGACTATTTCTAGGATATAAACTTGGGGGAGACATGGCTCAAGTATGATATAGAGTCATGTGCTATCTTATCGCATATAATCAATACAAAACCTGTTCATATATACTTCTCTCTCCCTTTCATCTATCTTAATTTTCTTGTATCAGATCCAATTTCAGCAGAGCTTGCACCGAAAGACGCCTCACATAGAATTCCATTTTCTTGATAAAGTCACTTCCAAACCAAATAGAAAAGAGATAAGGATTAATGGGGAGCGACTCTGACTTACTGAGGCAAGCACGTCCTGCAAAATGCTCACTTGAGCCCTCAAAGAAGGAAGCTCGGCTAGTGACGAGGAATTCAGCAAACGGAAGCTTTCGAGCCAGAGTACGTCAGGTTGCTTATTAGTTTTTTACGCTCGGTCAAAAAAGATGAAAAAAAAAAGATGACAAGAACGCCTTGTTGCTTCTCTTTTCCAGAAGAAGCTGACAACAAGAGTTAACACATCCAACCAAAAGAAACAACCGAAACAAACAATTATAACTTGTTTCTCTGTTCCCACGTCCCCACACAAACTTATCAAGATCTGGAAATTGATATCCAACATCTTTTCATGTAGAAATCCTCCAGAAGAGGCGGAATCCTTGTGCAAGAGCTCAAAAGCAGAAATTCTGTTGTATCTCCCCTCACAGAGACCATCCTTCAATCACTACGAAGTTGGAACGAAAACCCAGTATTGATGAGGGAACTGATGCTAAACAATACCCAAATTACAGTATTAGGAGCCGATCTTTCCAAACCGTGGAAGGAAAATCCCAAATCTGATCTCTCTGCTAGAAATACCACAATCGTAAATTCGTAATGATACCACCTTTATGAAAATCACCCTAACATGAGGTCATACACATAATTCGAAGCTCGGACAGATCAAAATTAGAAAAAATCCTTCAAGTTCAACCGCTATTCTTGGGAATTATAAATTTCACTTTAAGGTCAAATTTAGCTGCCACTGTAGCGTGCAACTTGAGGGAAAAACAACTCTTTTTTCTTTTAACTTTTCCCAGTTAAATCTCTTTCAATTAAAGCCCAATAATTACTTATCCACACCATACATCTCTATTCACAACACACCCACAGCCCCCTCCTGCAGTACAACACAAACAACCTCCACCACAGCAAATGATATGATTCAATCTTTTACCATCTCATTTGATCTAAAACAGTCATAATATCGACAACATATAAGAAGAACAAAGCATAAATATCACATCAAAATACCCAACATCCTGATTGCTCAATTAACAAAGCAAAAGATCAACAAAAAAGCACGCATAAATCAAAGGAAAATCAACAAGCATTCCAAACGTCTGAAAATTAGCACAGAGAGGCAGACATATACACCAATAAATATTTGCATCTACAGCTATCCACACACCTGAACCGTAGATGGCTGAACTCTGCTTTCAGCTGTAACAATTGCAGTTGCAGCAGCATTTACAGTTTCCACGCTGTTATGCACGCTACTCATTGTAAAATTCCACACCCTTTTTCCTGTCAGATTCCGGCGAGGTCGACGCTGTTTTCCGGTGGCTTCCCTGGGAAGTCAATCAAAGAGAGAGGCGCTGAGCAAGATCACATGGCATATTTCAAGAGGCTTAGACAACAAACACAAACAAACCAAGAAACGGTGACTTTATAAATGAACCCACAAACAATTATTTATTTCAATTTGATGTCCTCCTCCGTTATTTAAAAATAAAAAATCAAATACTCATTCCCAATTCCCATCCCATCTATGTCTAGTTTTTTTAGCGGAAGCGCTATTTACATATTACATCAATGTTTCATAAATAAAAAAAAATTATATCTAAAATAAATATGGTTAAATTAAATCAATCATGAAGAAGGCGGAATATATTTTTCACGTGATTGATCACTTTTTTTTAACTGTATAATTGTGTTGCACTTACAATATAATTTATTCAGATTCGGGTGAGTGGTAATTTTTTCAATATAATTGAGTAATATATAAGTTCAATCAATCGATCAATATAATTAAAGACTAAGAAATAGTAAGTCATAGAAAATTCACATAAACTAAGATAAATACACACACGTCTGGTGGGACTTGAACCCATTACTTACAGAATTACTCAATATTTTTATTTTGCACAATACATCAATATAACTAAAAAATATAAAATAACTAATTATAATAAAATAAAAAAAAGTTGAGACAAATACCCATATGTTCGGTGGGATTCAAAATCATGATATCAAACTCATTCATGGGATTTCGACCTTAACCACTAGGCTAAGTAATTTTTAATTTCTATAAGGTTCCGTTTGAATAAAAAAAAATTAAATTTAAGAGGAGGTCTGAAATGATTTGAATTAAAAATTTCAAATGAGTCCGTATTAAATAATTTAAAATTCATTATAATGCAAGAGAATATAATTCAAAATCAAATTTAAGGACTTAAAGATTTGCTATACCATGAATTTATCTAAATTCAATTTTAAAAAAAAGGAAAAAATGGGGGATTATTTGTGCATGTGATGTGAGTGAATATTTTACAAAGGGGTGGAATGGTAGTATTTATTTATTTATTCTAAGTAAAGATGGTTTTCTCTGTCATGCTGTTATTTTGTAATTATGTAGGATGGTGGGGTCAAAACATAATAAAGAAAAAAGGGGATTTAACAATTAACTAGAAGAGATTGGGGGGAGGTGAGGGGCTTTTTGGTGTTTAGCGGATAATGTGAGGATTGAAAAGTAAAAGACAGAAAATGACATAAGTGCCCCTCTCATGGCCTGGAATTTACTACCTACATGCCACGTTCACGTTTTACGGCGCGGCGCAGGATAAGAATAGGGGATGGGTGTGGGGAGCTATTAATGGGGAAAACTGACGCCAGGTGGAGGAGGGTGCGCATTGAATGTGGCGTATGTTTGGTTGTGTGCGCCCACCGCGAGAAAGGAATTAAATTCCTTGTCACGTGACGTTCGTGATGTTGGTTGGGTTAGGACCAACTCATTTAGGGCATCAAATAATAATAATAAATAAATAAAAACTAATCTCCAACCTGTGGGATTTGGATTTGGTTGACTAATTCCAGTGATTAAATTAAAATGATATATGGGGTTTTTTGTTTAGGGATAAGATAGTAAACTTGCTATTTACAAATATATTAAATTACATTTGAATCGATGAATTTAAAATTAATAAATATTTTTAATTTATTTGGGTGATTTTAAATTCAAAAGATTTGAAATTCGTTGCTCTCTTTTTGAATTGTATTTTGTTAAATATTAATAATTTTAAATTCTTAATATTGATAAGGTTGGAATTCATTTAAATTTGAATTTAAAATTGTGCTTAAAATATATATATATATATATACATATAAGTATGTATAAGTAAGGGTGCATTTGGATTAATAAATTTGAATTTGAGACAAGAATTTCGAGAAATGATTACGAATGACTCGATTTAAAAAGAATTTAAAATTTATAAAAATTAAATAGAACATAGTTTAAAATTAAAATAGAATGATTTGAAATCCTTAAATTTTGAACTATCCAAATAAATTCAAATGATTTGTTATTAAAAATTTGAAATTATTAATTTCAAATTCTTCAATCCAGATACAACCTCAAGGTAAAGTCTTTTAAAATTCTGATCCGAAATACAAGTCCACCAATCAAAATGTAGCTTTATATGATTTTATATTAGGTGATTCTGAAATCATTAATGTTCAATAAAATATAATTCAAATTTAAATTCGAATGATTTGAAGTCTTTTGGAACTAGCACTATCGAAATAAATCCAGAGGATTTGTTACTATAAATTTGAAATACATGACTTCAAATCCACCTCGGATTGATGAATTTGAAATTATGAGTAATTCTAAGTTCAAAGAATTTCAAATCATCTACCTCTAGATCTGAATAGTGTTTTGTTGAACACTGATGAATTTATTTATTCTAATAAATATGGAGTCATTTGAATTTTTTTATCCAAATCATTCCCTTACATTCAAATCCAGCAATCATAATGTAGCTCAAACAAATACAAAGAATTTGTTATTAAGGGTTTGAAATGGGTTTAATCCAATTTACTTTCTTGCGATATTGCAAATGTGCAAATTATCCCATATGGAGGGAAAAAAAAAAACCCCACAATTCACCTCCATGTGTCTTTACAATGAAAAAAATTACTTCATCAGACATATTTCTTAAAAAAAAAAAAAGTAAGGAGTTGTCGGTCGTCGCCTTATTTCAAATATCTTAACAGATGTCTTCAAATTAATTATAAATTTACAATTATGAACATTTTATAAGCTCTATAGATAAAATGGTAAATTAACTCATCCTTAAGGTTTGTCATAATTATAAATATCATCTCGTTATTTGAACTGGCCAAATACCCTAATAGACTATGACTTATAATTTTATTTTTATTGAATAATTCTTTTATATAAAATTTTCATTCACTTTATCCGATTTAATTTACAATTTTTTATTTTTTAAAAAAAAATCAAAAGCAATATTTGCAATTTCAAATCTCCATAAAAAATTATATAATTTAATCAAAGATAGAGGGGAGGTATTTTCAATTTTTTAAAAAAATAAGAGAATATTTATAATTTATTCCAAAATTTAGAAAAATTGGTTATAATTTAGCCTAGACAGAAATGTGCAAGAAAAGAAGAAGACAAAGTGGGAAGTGAAATTGGGTAATGATGAGGGGCATAATGGGGAGGAAAAAATCTCTTGCTTTTGGGGACGGCATAATTTCCAATGGAGTGGAAGTTAATTTTTGAGAAAGGCATTCACGTGCGGGGAAGCAGTTTGTTTTGGTGGTGTGGAGTGGACTGCAAAGCTAATGACACTTTCTATAGCCCTCGTGTGATGGAAAATGACACTTTCTTTTCTTTTCTTTTTTTTTCTCGATAAGTATATATGTTTCCCTTTATTTAACGACTTTTGCACGGGTGGGTTCCCTCCTCCCATTATCCTTTTCCCCTTCTTTGACAATGATATCACAACTCCCCCCCACTCTATGGATTATTGCCTTCATTCACCTCACCTTTCTTTTTCCTTTTTCTTTTTTTTTATAATTTTAAAAATTACTCTTTTTATAATTTTATTTTAGGCCCACCTCATGTTATCAATATTTGGATTGGTTTATGCAACATTATCTAGAAATTATGAATAATTTCATGATTTTGAACTTAGGATTAAAGTGGGAAAATTTAATAATGCTTCATTAATGGCCATATTGTAAGATGGATTTTACAATACTTACATTGCAAAGAGTTCAACAATATATATAATATTATTTTATATATATATATATTTATATTCAAACACGAATTCAAAGTTATGAATTTTTTTTTATAGTAAATCATGTGTCTGGATGATATGTATTGTGTTTGCACAACCTGTTGACATATTTGATATTTTTAAACTCACACCATACAAAAGAAGTCACAAAATTATGTTGTGCCTAAATCATGACTTACACCGTACTGGTACGGTATAATTCGCACTGTTCAATACTCTTAAACTCAATAAATATATAAAAAGAAAAAAGATTGAATTGTATCATCCCTACTTATAATCAATATCGCAGTGACGT
Source organism: Sesamum indicum (assembly GCF_000512975.1). Classification (NCBI taxonomy): domain Eukaryota; kingdom Viridiplantae; phylum Streptophyta; class Magnoliopsida; order Lamiales; family Pedaliaceae; genus Sesamum; species Sesamum indicum. The sequence goes on from NC_026151.1 coordinate 8,728,340, forward strand.
TACATGATATGATATACATTATTTAGTATCATAAACCAAGTGAATAATGTCCTCTCCTTACCTAATTTCTTTTCAACCTCAATCATAATCTCATCCTGCTCATAAGATTGAGAACAAAAGGCTTTATCTTTTTAGGGTTGTTAATGCATGAGTTTGGGATCATAATCATTGATCAATTACCACTTCACCTAAGAAAAAAAAAAAGAAAAAAGGAAACTAATCTTGGACTAAAATATACAGTAACTAAAAAGGTATGATATTGACATTCTTCACTCAAGATATCACAACCATTTTACTCCTCCTAGTGGCTTTGTGCAACATCTTGAGTGAAAGGGCATTACCCTTTTTAACTATCACCTTTTCGACCTTTCTCCATAACTTTCATTACCCTTTTTGCCAATATAACTATTGTAGCCTTTTATGCTATATCTTTTTACTCCAATGCACTTAGATTTTTTTTTTTTTTTTTTTTGACTGGGAACTTCCAAATTCTTTGCAATTATGATCCCTTTTAGGCCCTTCTCAAGAATTTAACCTCAAAAGTGGGGGGGCGGGTTGGGGTGGGGTTGGGAGTGGGGGTAATAAGGGAAAAAGAAAAAAATAATAATTCTTGAAAGGGGGGCCCACCCAAGATGTGCCTCCATTGGACATTTCACAAACTGACCAATCTTATGGGCCTACAACCCAAAAGCTTAACCAGCACACCACATGTTCAAGTAGGTGGTGGTTGATCTCTAATTACATATACTTTTTAATAATATATATATATATATATTTATAATATGCCATCTTGAAGTTATATTGTGTATTTGCACATTAGTCCTTCTACAATGTAGTATTTCATTTTGATTGACTGCAAATCTCTCTACTATGAAAATTATGAAGGGATTAGGCCTATGGGCTTGAGCCCATGTGGCACCTGCATCTTGATTTGGGCTTCCTTTGGGCTATGACTAAATAAAGTCGGTTTGGACCAAGAACACGATCCATGTCTTGAATACTTACTCGCTCTATTTTTTCCAATACGATTAATTCTTCGTAGTGAATTATGATAGTATCGGGCTTACAAAGAAAAGGGATAAATAAAACTCGATCCCTAAGCTTCATTTTTCCATCGAGAAAGATTACACATAATTCCATTGGGGTCAAGAGACTCGAGATTACACGTATTTTACTCTGGATCGATCTCGGATTTACGGGTGCAGCTCTATATGGATTTCTTCTCTATCTTTATATAGTTTTTTATTTAAATATTTATGCAAATAACGGTCACATTTTGATATATGGACACTTAGGAAAAGCCCATTACTGTTTACTGTTGGACTTACCGGCCCAACATTTCAGCTACGGCCCATTTCTCTTTGGAGGCATGTCTGTTAAAATGCAAGACCCAACCCATAAAAGTATTTTCTATAAAATCAAACTGAATTCGACATTTCGATAAAATGAAAATTAATATGGCAAAATATTATATTGAATATCGAATCAAATTCATAGGTTCAAAATCTATAGAATTTTTCTTGGTATTTTAATAAATTTATTTTTTATTTAAAATAAAAAATGATTTTAGAAAATTAAATATTAAAAGTTGTAGGCTTGTAACTGTATTTTTTGTGTTTGGTTGTGGAGTAGATTTTCGTCAAGTTTAAAAATTAAAATTGTAATAATATAAAAAGTTTAAAAATTAAAATCGTTTTCAAATATTTAAAGATGAAAATTAATTTTGGGCCGATGTACAGGGACCGGAACTGTAATTTGCCCTCTAAAAATATACACCAACAAATGTTCACATATGGACTAAATAAATCAAACAGGCTAACAGTATCCACACGTTTGCCATGTCAGGAAAGAACTCCAAAATCAAGCTCAGCTTTCTCACTCCCAAATGGCCAATACAATCATGGCTTTTGCTATCTCCACTCCCTCACTGAATTCTTCTTCATCATACCATGGAGGGATACCCTCTCTCTTTGTTTCAGTCCCTAAATATGCAATATTTCAGCAACTTAAAGCCATTCCTCATCTGGGCTTTGCTCCTTTTTCTCAATGGAGTGGACTAAAGCAACTGGGCATCTCAATCCCAAAATCTTCAGCAAAAATGGGTAATTTTCCCCTTTGCCTGTGCAGCTGTTGTTAGACTACATTGATAATCCATGTGAGTCTGCAAATACATTAGAACAGTGGTTGGTGGAAGGATGTGCAATTTTTGGTAGAGTTTTTAGCTTTATGTGTTCCTATTCTGAACGTATGAGGTGATGGGCTGTTCTGCAGGTGGGAAGGGGAAATGTAAAGGCAGAGGAGTTTATGCTTCTTTATTCGGAGTTGGGGCTCCTGAGGCTCTAGTCATTGGGGTGGTCGCTTTGTTAGTTTTCGGACCTAAAGGTCTTGCCGAGGTTTGTTTTCTTTTCCTATATGTATTCTCCTTCTGCCTTTATTCTCTTTTCTTGCTTGGTTTCTTGGAAGTGTGTGTGTGTGTGTGTGTGTTTTCTTGCTTGGTTTCTTGGAGGTGTGTGTGTTGGGAGCTGAGGGGATGGTGGACTCAGAATTTAGACCATGAAATCAGTTGTAAACTCTAACTGCTGTTGTAGATAAAAAGAGCACATTATTTTGGTTGTTGGCTGATGGAATGAGGCCTAATAACACGATTTTCTTGAACAGCAGGTTCACATAGTTTTGTTGCTCTTGCATATTCATGTGATTCTGCTCACTTCTTTTGCTTCTGCATCGTACTTGCATAACAGAAAATTATTGATATTATATGTATGATATTGCATTGCAGCAGCTCTCAATCAATCCTCTTACTTAGTTGATCTCAGTTAATTGAAACCGCTTACGTTTTCTTCGCTCATCTCTTGCTGCCGTCCCTGTTCATGTAATTTGATTGTATTTGTGGTGACAGGTTGCTCGTAACTTAGGTAAAACACTGCGTGCATTTCAACCTACGATAAGAGAACTCCAGGCAGGTTTTCATGCTTTCTTTCACAATCTTGCTAACAGAAAAACTGGGTTGTTTTAACTCAAGACGATCATCAGTGCGTGCTAAGCTGTACTTTGTTTTTGATACAGGAAGTCTCAAGGGAATTTAAGAGCAGTCTTGAGCGAGAAATTGGTCTTGATGAAATCAGCAATTCTATTCCAAGAACTTTCAGCTCTGACATCCCTAGAACTGCGCCAATGGACACCTCCGAGGATTCAGGGACAAACATTGAAAGCAAAGAGTCTCCAGAAGATAGTAAGAACATTCGCTTTTCATCTCATTATTTCACTATGTATAGACAAAACAAAAGAAAAGGACAACCTATTGCTTATTGAGGTTCAAGTACAAATATTACATGTTAATGATCTGCCGACCGTTAATGTTATTCAGGAAATACGGATGCTTGAGTATCAAAATTTAGAAGATTTACTGAGTGCATCCAAATGCTTTTCTGTTAAGAATGTTCGTTGCCCTGTAGTAGCGTCAAGCGTGTAGCTCGTTTGAATTGTTCATTGCTACTATTTGCATGTCTACCGTTCCTTGAATGATGGTTGATGGATCAGTCATCAAATTCATTTTGGAAAAAAATTGCAGATAGTTCTCCATCTGAAAGTGGAGGCTACACAGCCGACGAGTACTTAAAGGTCACTCAAGCTCAATTCGAAGGAGCTCTTGCGCAGCTACGGAAAGAGCAAGAAGAGGAGGAAAAGAAGAACAGGGCTCTGTCTGAATCCCAAACTCCCTCTCAGGGTCAGTGAACACATCCAACCATCTCTCTCTCTCCCTCTCTCTCTCTCATTCACTTGTTAATGGTTTTAGGAACTTCTCAAGAACTGTCTTCAGTGATAGCTCCTTCCGAGAATCCTGACATAGAGGCTCTGCAAGAATCTGCTTCAGTGCTGCCTCCTGGCCCTTCTCCAGACCCATGAAACTTTGAAACAAGTATTATGTTTGTCCACTGACTGTTACTGGGAAGTTAGGAATTGCAGATTATTACTTCCAAAAGAGATCACTCTCACTCACGTATACATATAAATTCAGTCCATCTCCTTTATAGAAATTTGTTATTTTTGTAGTGGAGGACTTCCAATCTGATGTAGGTAAAATGGAGAAAATCCATGTGATTGAGATATAACAAAGTGTCACTTACAACTAGCTATCCTGAAATTTTGTATATTTACAAACACTTTTTCATTGATTAATTACAGATACTCATTAATGTTTGATAAAATTATATAATGATGGAGGTTTGAATTGTTAACATTGCTCTTCTAGTATTTTTTTTTTTTTAAAAAAACAAATAACTTAGGTGGAAAATAAAATTTGAAAAATTGTGAAATAATATCCAATTAGTCCCAAAAAAATTTAAAAAATAAGTAATATCATGATTCATAATCCATGAGGATATTTTAGTCGATTCAGCATAAAAAAAGAAAAAAAAAATTAACTAATTATTAGATGGTCACAAAATATCAAGAATATACTGATAATTTTCTAAATAATAACCAGAGATTATCTTATAAATAATTTAAAACTTTTTTTCCCTGAATTGGGTTGAGCCATAGATAGGTGGATTTTAGATGAACTTTATCATATTGGAGAAAATACTAATAGACAAAAGACACATAGTTAAAACCCAAATCATGCCTTAAATTCTTCAACACCATGCTTTAATAATTGATAATATTTCTTCTTTTCTCCCAATTCTTAATATTATTTTTTTTCACGACTCTGCCAATTATTGATAATATTTCCGAAATTCCAATGTTCCCTAGTAATCATCTCCATCATAACCCAAATCATTCTCCACTCGATCAGCTGCATCATCCGCAATCTTGTGCTCCAGCGCACCAAATCCCTCCGCCAGCGCCAGTCCACCCAACGCCCCTGCAACCGCACCCACAGCCAATCCCGTCCCTATCCCTCCAAATTTACTCTTCTTCTTCTCCTCCGCAGCATACCCCTGCTGCTGCCCGTAGTTACTGCCCTGTTCCTGAGCCAGCTGCCCGTAAGAGCGTGGCGCGGCGTAGCCGGGGTACCCCGATGGCGGAGCACCATAAGTCGGAGGCACGCCGTAAGGGCTACCGTACGCTGTCTGCGGAGGCTGCACGTAATCCCCGAACGCCGGGGGAGGCACACCGTACGGCATGGCATAGCAGGGGGCCGGCGCGTGATAGCGCGGCTCGCGGACAGTGACTTTGACCTGGAGCTTGCCCTGAGGCCTCCCGGAGGGACGCTTCAGATCGAGCTTACGCTCGGCGACATTCCCCAATCCGACGTTTTCGGCAATGTCACGGACGGAGAGCTTCGCCGATCCGATGAGCGGCTTGGTACCCTCGGCGGCGTTAGCGTGGACGACGTCGACGTAAAGGGTGGAATCATCGATCAGCGAATTAAAGGGGATGAGCAGCTTGTCGTTCCAGTGAGGCGAAGCGTCGCCCTCCTCGTCGGCGCGTGTGGAGGACTTCTTGCTTGGGTCGAGCCAGACGACGGCGTAGGGCTTGAGCTTGCCGTGGCGCCAGTTGACGTTTTTGAGGTCCTCGGCGGAGATTATGGTGACTTCGAGCTCGTAGCGTGACGCCATTTCTCCAAAATTGTCTACGAAAGTCAGGTCAGGCGTTTGGACGCGCGGTTTTTATAGCCTGAAAACGAGGCAGATTCCTAAATTTTGAAAATTTAGGGAAATTTTTATTTAATACATTGTTCCAAGGAAAATACCTTTTTGCCCTTATTAAACTTGGACCTCTTTTTATTTTCACTTTTTTTTAAAATGCAAACATAATACAATGACTAATTTTTTAATATTTTTAACAATATAAGATTAATTCTAATTTTGGAGGTTTTATATTATTTTAAAAAATAATTAAAAAAGAACGAATCAAGACGCTTTTTGTATCATTTCATAGTATTACGCTTGTACAAAATATAATTAATAATTTTTAGAATTTTATAAGATTTTAATTCGATCAAAATCGTACGCAATTAAGAATTGTTAATGCTTATAAGATCAAATCTTCAAATTCAAATTTTTATATCTTTAAAATAATTCACACGTAGGATCAAACATTGCATATTATACATAAAATCTCAAACAATTAAAAAAAAAAAACAATTACCCAACTTAATTTCTTGATTTTTTTATTCTACTTCTAGATTGTATACAAACTAAATCTCTCATAAAATTATTTGACTGAAGAAAAAATAGAAGGGTAAATTAGTAAATTAAAATGAGCGCGTGAATTTAAGGAGTTGGGATTATGGAGCAGTAAATCTAGGATAGATTAGCCGAGGGGATGCATTTCTTTCTTAGTGAAGAAGATTTCACTTTTAAGTGAAAGTCAATACAGGGATTATCTTATCCCAATTTTAAAATAAAAATTATATTTATATTTCTTAATTTATAGCCTATTTATATAAATTATTCGTATTTTATGAATAATTATATATATACTTACCAAAAATATACATAATTTGCATAAATTATTTTTATTGTTCGAAAAATTATATATACACACTCAAAAGCGCGCCAACAATGTTACATGAACTACTCTTACTTTTTGGCCATTATTTTTGTAATTATGAAAAAAATAAAAATAATTTATGTAAATAAAGTATAGATCATGAAAATCTAATTATAATTATCCCTAAAACATAATTGGGATTGGGTTGGGCTTACTATTTACTACTAATCTTTGTCTGCTTTTCAATTTGGGTCAGCTTTTGGGCTTTGAGTGATGCGAACACTTTGGGAAGTTTCCATTTTCTTTTTATTCTTCTTTAAAGAAAAGCTGTTAGAGCTTGGAAGAGTGATGCTTAAGGCTTAATTATTTTTTTTTATTATTATAAAAATATAATTTATTTAAATTATATAATATTTTTGCGTTAAGTCATGAACACTGTTCACAACTCTACACAAAAACTTTATTTTCTTTTTTAAATTAAGTCCAAGACTTGAACCTTAGTTTTATAAAAAATAATAATAATAATTAATGCGTAAGGTTTTAGCACTAGACTAATGTCTTTGGATCTTGAGGCTGGATTTGAGCTAATTGAGCAAGGAACTTGAGAAAAAAGACCTGCAAAATAAAGTGTTAGTACTCCAACGCTCAAGTTAGTTTTAGGTTTAAGAATAAATAAATATGAAAGTAAAGTGTAAGAATAAATTGAGATAAAAGTATGATTTTTGTAAGCAAAATATAGCGAAAGCCTGAGTTGGAAGTAGCAGCGAAGTAGCAAGAGAATTTCCAGATTCTTGAAGGGAGTTTCGTAGAGGGGGCTTATATTTATAGAGAATGAGTCCCTTTTCACAGAAACTCTAGGGGGAACTACATGTTCGAGGAAGAAGGCGAAAATTTGGAGATAAGGTACGATCTTATCTCCTCCTTGACTTGAGTAGCACATATTTGATTGCAGAAGGACTCCCTTTATACGAAAACTCTTGTCTTGCAAGGAGTCCTTATAGATTAGGGAGTTCAGCTTTTTGAGGGCACTTCCCTTTTCTGGGCTGGCCTTGGAAGGGTCCAGTAGGCCTTCGCACCGGCGTCCTTATTGGGTTGTACTGGACCTACTTGGTGCACTAGGCCTCCTTTTTGGATCGAACTTGGTCTAGTGAGCTTCCTTCTTGGTCTAAGTTTGACATTTTTAGATGGACTGCCCTCGTTATGGGCTGATGGGCTTGATTTGGGCTTGCAATTTTTTCTTGGGCCAAATATATGTATGAAAGATATATTTTCATTTTAGAATATTATATATATATATATATATATATATACTTGAAATTGCGTTCAACTTTCATGTATAGTTTTCTTGCAGTTCAAATGAAACAAAATTTATCAATTTCATATATTAGTTAAGTTTAATTAATTTAAACTCCTTACATAAATTTTATTTTCTAAATTATCATGTTACATTCAAATTAATTTTATTAAAAACTTCATTTGGAATTCACTATGAAAATAACGATGAAAACTATAGCAATTTCGTCAAACATATCAGTTTAATTTATAAAAAAATTTAGTTGTTTAATTTATAAAAAAATTTACAAAGTCAATAATTTAAAGTTAAGGGATATATATAATTTTCAAAGTATTAAAATTTATCAACATCGATAGCTATATCTACGGGTAATTTTGGTTTATATGAATATATCATAAAATTTGTGTATATAAATTTTTTTTGCTTAATGCATTATTTATTCTTAACTATGTAACTTAAATATAAAACTTTAAATAAAAGAATAAAAGACAAAAATAACAACACTAATGAATCTCTATAATTTTTTTAGCGTAAGGTTTATTTTTTAAAGTATCCGACCCCCAAGTTGGTATCCTATGGAAACTAGGGTTAGTAAACACTAGTCAGGGGTAAAAACTGATATTTCCAAATTTTACGTGCCAAGACTTGAAATTAATCAGGAAACAGGGGCTTGACGTGCAAATATCCATCTTCGAAAACCCTAAACCCTAGTCACATATCCCCTCTATAAATCGTCCTCCATTTCACTGACGCCCCACAGAACCTTCACAGGTATACTCGCCCCTTTTCACTTACGTACAGCAGCCATGGTTGCAAGAACTCCAACCAGAGGTACGCTATATTTTTCCTTTTCTCTTGGAAAGAAGGGAAATATAGAGTAATTAGCTAATGGAGTTTATCTTTTTTCGCAGGGCGTGGCGGCGGCGGCGGGTTTGGGGGAGGAAGAGGAGATGGTGGAGGAAGAGGTGGAAGAGGCGGCGGTAGAGGAGGATTTGGAGGACGGGGCGGCGGCGGAGGGAGTGCCATGAAGAGAGGCGGTGGTAGAGGAGGCGGCGGGAGAGGTGGACGAGGTGGCAGAGGCGGAAGAGGTGGAGGAATGAAGGGAGGAAGTAAGGTAGTGGTGGAGCCCCACAGACACGAGGGTGTTTTTATTGCTAAGGGGAAAGAGGATGCTCTCTGCACAAAGAATATGGTTCCTGGTGAAGCTGTTTATAACGAGAAGAGGGTTTCTGTTCAGGTGTGGGTTTCAATTGAATCGTACTATTTGTTACTTTAACATGACTATGGATTTTGTTGTATTTCTTGCATTTGGCATCTAGTTATACTTGCTCTTGTTGAACATCTTCAGTTCAGTTGCCTCTCAGAGGATTATTATTTTCTATGTCGTTGGTTCTTCTGTTTCTTGTGATGAATGGTTTTCATGTTATTCTTTCCCAGAATGAAGATGGAACAAAGGTTGAATACAGAGTATGGAATCCTTTCCGTTCCAAGTTGGCTGCTGCAATTCTTGGTGGAGTTGATAATATTTGGATTGTGAGTTTGCCAATCATATTACTTATTGTTTTGTTGCATATTTTCTTGTCGATAAGATGCAAATGTTTGATTTGGATTATGAACGTCAAATCAGTGTCTAATTTGTTATTTTTGATTCAATTAAGAAACCCGGCGCCCGTGTCCTTTACCTCGGTGCTGCGTCAGGGACAACTGTTTCTCATGTGTCTGACCTTGTTGGCCCTGTAAGTGGTTTTAACTTTGCAGTTACGATAAGTTTTAAGGTAAGGTATTGTGCTAATTATGTTCTTGCTTTCCATACTTGTTTGCAGGATGGGGTGGTTTATGCGGTTGAATTTTCTCACAGAAGTGGTAGAGATTTGGTGAATATGGCAAAGAAGCGGACTAATGTTATCCCAATTATTGAGGACGCGAGGCATCCTGCAAAGTATAGAATGCTTGTGGGCATGGTGGATGTTATATTTTCTGATGTTGCTCAGCCTGACCAGGTCTGCTTCCACTGTAGATCATTAATCATGATCCCACCTCCTGATTAATACGTTTCATTAGATTACCATATGCTGGCATATAATTTACTCTTTATCCTTGTTGGTGGTTTCAAATGATGTTTGTGCTTTCATCTAATTTACATCGTGCAGAAGTTCTCCAATAATATTTTCTTGTTATTTTGGTTTTAGTTTTCTATATTTTTATTTACCTTATTTCTTGAAGAGATATTCCTTATTTTCATTTTTTTTCTATTTCTTTTCACAATCTTAATTTTTTTAAGGTTAAGATACTCAGTGGATTCATTAGTTATTTTCTCTTTTTAATCTTGGACATCTTTTTATCCTTTCATATGCGTACGCAGATGATGAGTTAACTCGGATTCCCCTTCAGGACATCTTGGATGATGCAAAACCGAGTTTCTGATGCATTCTTGATTTAAATATGTTGTTGCTCAGTTTATTTTACTAATATTTAATATGAATCTTATGTAGTTATGAAGCACACACGCACATTCAATTGTTTTGGGGTTTGGTTGTGAGGATAGAAGGTCTGTTTTAGTACTTTTCTTTTCCACGCCATATCTGTTAAACCAGTTGGGTTCTTGCAAGCTATCTGAGTAAATTTCATCATATCCTTGATACAATCCAAGTCGGATTGAGTTTTAGTTGCATCAGAAGGTATCAGTGAGCAGTAGATGCTCATAAAGATTGAGGATTTGCTGCATATTGTGTTTTTATTTGATATGTTTGCTTCTTGCAGGCAAGAATATTGGCTCTAAATGCATCATACTTCTTGAAAGCTGGAGGCCATTTTGTGATATCCATCAAGGTTTGTAGTCTTGATTTTCCTCTGGAGCAAGTGAAACTGTTTAGCTTGTACATTTTATATCATCAAAAAACAAAATAGAACAAGATTTGCCTTATTAACTCATTGAGTCACCATTAGTCTATTTTGATTCTTTCTTTTGTTTGTTCAGGCAAACTGCATAGATTCGACTGTGCCGGCAGAGGCCGTATTTGCCCAGGAGGTGAAGAAGCTGCAGGCAGAACAGTTCAAACCAGCTGAACAGGTCACTCTTGAACCTTTTGAGCGAGACCATGCTTGTGTTGTTGGTGGTTATCGTATGCCGAAGAAACAAAAGGCAGCATCCTAGAGAAAGTTTGTTATTGTTGTTGGGATTTTTGCTTCACCCTCAAACTTGTTATTCAGATATTTATCATGTGTAATGTAATAGTAATCCTTGTGCACAATTTTGATTTTATCATCTTAAATCTGTCGCTCCTCTATGAGGAATTATGCAGTTAGTTCATTGAAGGATCACTAGATGTTTTGACATATTCAGTTGCCCCATTGTCATTACTCGCTTTGCATCAAGACCGATTATTGCCGTAATTGAGGAAGTTCATTCAGAAAGAGTTGATAATTTTGTAAGATGTAACATTCTGTACTTGAGCATAATAGGGATGGCTTCAATTAAGAAAACTGATAAATTTATTCATCTTCAAACAGTTTTGTATTATTTGAATTCAAACTCACTTCATGTGAATAACGGTCGTCTAATTGTAGTGATCAAGCAAGGTTGAGGAAATTATGGCCTTTTCACGTTTCGTTTCCCTAATGATTAAGAAAAAAACATGTGTGAATTGAGGTATTGGACAATTATTGATCCAGTCCAACACCATCTTCACTTTGGCCCATGATCAATGTATACTATGCACTGCACAAGAACGGCAATCCAGCTCCAGATATATACCTGCTGTGCTTTTGTGCATCTTGCCCTCAATGGACGTCTCACATTGAGTTCCATTTATGTATTACTACGGTATCTGGCTATGTTTATAATCTTCTCAAAATACTTTGTATGATATTTGAGAGTTTATAAATTTCAAAAAAGTGTGATAATTTTTTTCTTAAAAAATTTATAAGATTTCAAAATAAAATATTTTAAATTTTATAAACTCTTTAAAAATTAAATTCTATAATATTTTTAAAAACATCTTATAAGCTCTATAAGAGTAATATGTCATTAAATAAAAATATCCTTATTTCCCACCACAAAAACACATACTCTCCCTCTCTCTCTCTCACACACACGCACTCACATACTCTCTCTCTCTCTCTCATTTTAAAATATTTTGTTTAATTCTTTACACATCGAATATTTTATTATTTAATAATAAATTATTATAATTAAATATAAAAAATTACTAAAAAAATATAAGTTTAAGATATTATAAATTTTATGGCTAGAAATAGTTATTGATAGAAAAAATATCAATTATATATCTATGTTAATATCCGACTAGCAAAAATTATGTAATAATATATAATTTTTTAAAAGAAATTATTTATTAAAATTTTATTTTGATTCGAGTAGTAGCATGTCCTTTTTGATCATTTTATCAATAAAAGATCTAATAACACCAATATTTTATAAAATATGAAAACATCTGATGAGCTTTAACATTTTATTTTATCTAAACGATTTGAAAACTTATTTTTAAAAAATAAAGTCCAATATTTATAAGCTCGTAAAATATCTTTTTAAAAAAAATAGCCAAACACCCCCTGATTCGCTTGCATATCAACAAAAGAGCCCAAGGAGTCCATTTGCTCAACGTTCGAACACCAGATTTTAAAAAGTTTTATGCACCCAATTTACATACACCTAATATTTGAATACAAAACCTCTTATTAAAAAGTTGTATACCTTAACCATCAGTGTAACAAGTCCCCTAGATCACCTGCTTTCTGTTCACCAACACCCGATCGTCGGCCCCCACACCCAAGAATCTACGGCTGATGATCCATTTGAAACAACTTGGGAAAGTACACCAGAATACTCTCTTAATCTGACAAGTTTCCAAGCTCCAACCGGCTGTAGGCGGTGGAAGCACGCATATACGTGGTAGGAAAAGACAATTACCCGGTTGCTGGCAGGCTAGTAACGGAAAATACAAAGGGCTACGCTTCGCTTCCAGCACAGGTTCAGTTCACGGAACTAAGACGGCGTGCACTTTTGCTTCAATCCCACTCGCAGGTTGTACGCGTGCCGGCTGGCGCGTGTTGTGTACGAGGACTCACTAATTCTAGTCTACAGGAAATGCTGCTTGTATTCTTCATTCATGTTTTGTCTTTAGGGCTAATTATATCGATCTTCTTGAAATTTAGTATAATTATACGTAAATTTTTTATGTTTGAAAAAGTATATCTACTATCATGACGTTTGTTTCTGTCTAATAAGTAGATTTATTCATTAATCAAAATTCACTAAACTTATTAATTAAGCCAAAAAAGTGAATAAAAAATTTATTTATACCTCGATTGACTTATTGCAGGCTGAACAATTTTTTTTCTAACCAAACTACTATTATAAATGTGAAGATGTACTTTATTACATGTATTAGTGTGTGAAAATATGTATAAGGGTACTTTTGGTATAAAAAAAGATTTATTGAATTTACAATAAATCAGTAATAAGTCAATTAGGCATAAACATGAATTTTTTAATTGCATTGCTTTTGCTGACATCAACAAATTCGATGATTTTTTTACTAAGAAGAATTTAATATGTTAATACCCCACTAGCATGAATATACATTTATATTATTTTGCACATGTAATAATTCGGTATTTTTTTTCATTTTTATCAAAAAATATCATCTATAAAATTTAATTTAAAATTAATCTAACGCGTAATATTAATGAAAGTATTTTAAAAATATTTAAGTATAAAATATATCAATAAATAATTTCTTATTTGATCCCAATAGCATCATATCATTTATTGTCGTTTCAAACAATATAAAGATGTGAAAACATCTTATTTTGTTTAAACATTTTAAAAGCTCATTTTAAAAATAAGATCCAACAATTTATAAACTCCGAAATATTCACACGCATCCTAAAATTGACCTAATTTATGACATAAACCAACTATTAATCAATCTCAAATGTTAGATTAACCTCATTAATCCCAACCTAATTTAGGTAGAGAGAAAAAGGTGTGGGGTACTAATCACTGCAGATAAATAGTATTTACCATTGGTTAATGACAACAATTAGCGCAATAATTACGAGGTCTTTATTTATTTATTTTTTGTGTTTTTTTTAAATAAATTGATTACAGTTACATCATAAATTTTAATAAGTTCTAATTAAATCTATATCATTTGTCCTATAATTTATTTACTCAAATTATTCTTATTTTTGATAAATTATACTTACATCCATTAGAAACGTCAACAACTGCTAGGGGTAGTTTTTATAATTAAGCAAAATCTAAGGTTGTTTATATAAATAGACCATAAATTATGGGTATAAATATAATTATCCCTTTTAATAATTATAAAATATAAAAATCAATATATTAACCAACAATTACGGTCAAAACAAACAATCGGTTACTGTTAGAGTAAACTGATAAGACATATAAGTGGAATTTGAACTCGTGACCTTATAATTATAAGATATCAACTTAACCAATTAAGTTATATCTCATTGATAATTATTCGAAAGTTAGGACGCTATTTCCAAAAATGCTTGCAACATATCAGTTGCTAGGTATGAAAATACCATACATTGAAATTACATCAAATTATTTATAAAAATTTTACTATAGTAAAATGGCATAATTTATATGATTTGATATTTTTACACTTAGTTGTCTCACTTTCTACGAGTTTATTGTGATTTATTTCACTTTTCTTAATTATAATTATAAATTGACTGAATATTAATGTATGATTCAATTTATTAAAATATTAATAGAATCATATAATTACTGATTAAAAATGGCAGAACACCCTTAAAAAAACGAATTTATCACTAAAAAACAAGAATATGGTAAAACAAAATAAGAATTCGTGTGTTCTTGCTACAACATCGATTGTTTGTATTGAGTTTTAAATTTTTTATTTGACTTTAAATTTATCAATACTGATTCAATCATCGAAATGTTATTACTGCGGTGACTCAACGAACCTAACGATTTCAGTATTCTAATGTACCCTCTTTATTCCAAATCAATATATTCTCGAACTTGATTCCGATCAAATACAAATTTGAATAACAACATATCATAAAAAGTATTGAATGATGATAGCTTTCGTATCCGCAATTTAAACATCAAGAAAATGAAAAAATTTAATCTTGATTGATTTTTGTCGAGTCTGAATTAATTATATGGGAATGTAAAATTTTTCCACATAAAACATGGAACTAGGCAAGATTTTCTATGCAAAATTTTGCCCCTTGAGGTCCACTTAGTCTATGCAACCAAAAATGCCTTATTCAGACAAAAGCACACTAATTTATCAAAAATTAAAAATAAAGGACAAAAACACACTAGTTTTGTAGTGGTCCTTCTTTTCATGCTCTGTCCTTCACACAATAAAGATTCTTATTGAATCCAATTATAGATAAAAATTTAAAAATAAAAAAAATGAAATCACTAATATTATCCAACTCTCATAACCAACGTCAGTAATTCACGTGAAATTGTACGACCGGAAGAAATTTATAAATAATCGTCCTTCATATAACAAGTACAAATTTTACTACCTTGATGTTTTTATAACCTTATTACTTCTCTACGACCTAATAACTTAAGTATCAGAGAACTATAACTGCGTTTCCGATGTGGTTCTAATGATGAAGTATTTTGTAGGTTCCCAACTTAAAGAATCAAAGCGTATTTCACTCTCTAAGGATGACAATCATATAATCCCATTCAAATAGACCTTATTCCGAATTTTCATTACACCACCAACAAATCATGTATTTTGTTTTACCATGTTAGAAAAAATCATGGATTTGTGTTTTTAATCTTCTCAACATTCCTATCTTTCTGTGTGTCAGAGTGCAGAGTTTGACACAATATTATAACCACTCCAATAGAAATAGTTCACAGAGTCACCTTTTATTGTAACTCACTCTGCGGGAACTTTTAACCCAAATCAAGTTTGATCGAATTTGGACCAATTATATGGCAAGTACAAATATTTATTTCCTATGTGATTGATGTACAGTTCAAAAAATATAACCAATCACACGATAATTATATCACACTTGCTCTAGTTATATTTTAATTTAGTTAGACTAAAACTTAATTTAGATAAAAATAAATAAATAAATTCCTTTCGCTCCAAACAATCATAGAACAAAAATTCCAATGGGAAGAATCTTTCTCGGTCCGGCTCATCAGGAATTCAGTGTATACAGACTGGAGGATAATGAGAAGGACTGGGGACAATATTTAGTGCATACTTTGATAACAAAATTGATAATGAGATATACAATTAAATAAAAGAGGTTGTTTTTGGGGTTATATATAAATAATGAATTTTGGGTAGGGGACCAAATTATTAAATTAAAAAAAAATTGTCCTTAATATTTTAAATATTATCATAAGTTATACCAGGAGACGAGTCGATGTCAAATGAAAATTACACGTAATTTTAGTGGTCCTCTTATTTTTATTTTTGTGATAAATTAATTTCACGGGATACGAAAAATATTTAAAATTTAACGCAAATAATTTTTTGACTAATGAGTCGACCATAAATTTGGAGTCAATACAAATATTCGTGGTCAGACTTTGAAAATAACTTAAAGTCTTTCGATATATACTAAAATATACTATTTTTATATAAAAAATAGGGAAGTTTTCAACATATTCACAATAATAAAATTCATCGAGTCTGATCAAATTAAACCTAATATTGGTAAATATTTTCAAATATTCATAAATTTTGGGAATTTTTATGCCCCGTAATTGATTAATCAAATAGTAGGGAAAAAATAAAATGAAAACAATTGAAAAAAGCAGATATCCATAAAGTGTAAAAAGTGGTAGATGTTGGGGATAATAGTGTAGGTGTTGATTATTAAAGTTAGGCAGCTTTTGCACTTACCATTCAACCAAATTATTCATGAAGTGAGAGATATGGCAACAATTTCTTGTGCACATATGTCAGATATTATAATTATATATATATATATATGTCAAATTTAAATTTTATTGAGAAAGCTATTAATATTAAAATTTTAGTATTTCAAATCACGTGTGATTCTATACGAACAGTATGTGTGTGCTTGCTTTTTTAGGATCGAAACTGATTTCACAACTTTCTTTCTACGAATACGTAATTTATCTTTTCATAAGAATAAAATGTCATTACTTGGTCATTTGATCGGACCTAATAGGCTCGCAACGTCCGAGTCTTTTATTAGGACAAATCACACGTCTAGTAATTTCGAATCTATTCTTCTGTTGGGTCGAATAATTTCTTGAGTGCATCGTTAACTAATTTTTCTAACTACAAAAAAAGAATTAATATATTACATTTAGGTACAAATGTATTCCAATTTCCATCATATATATATGCTAAGATCCTTTTATTTTGTCATTAATCATTTTAATTTATTTTTTTTTTGGGGTGAATGGAATCAGATTCAACTACTAAAATTAGGAAATAGAAATGTTATTAATTAATCATGCTTAGTTGCTAAGCATACTTTAATTTGTGACTCACCAAACATTTATCAATAGGTCCATTTTCTTGGTTTTGATTAATGTATTTTCTTCATAAAAATTAATAAGAAAAATAGAGAAAAAGAGGATTGATTCCTGGAAGTTGTGCTTCCATTTTTTGTCCTAACATCCAAGAATCTATACCACTTGTATTAAAAATTAAAAAATTTAAAAAGTGGGACCAAATCGAAATATGCTCAAATTCCTTATGGGTTGTTCAAATAAAATATAGGCTAAAATATACTTTGTCCTCCTAAATATTTTTAATATAATATTTATTCTTCAAACTAATAAATATAATACTTATCTTTGATAATTAAATTTTTGGATAATATTACCCTTATATTATGTAGCTATAGTTCAAACAATTTCTTTTTCTAACAATTTTGTATTTTAAGTTTAATGTTTTTTTTAATTAAAAAAATATCTTTTAATTATAACAAAGTAATATAGAGTTAGTGATTTTTACTATATTTTATGTACTCAAAGTTAAGTTTTGAGTACAATAAATACCCAAAAGATTTTATTAATTTGGTAATAAAATTAATTTATTAACTATTTATTTTTTAGATAAAAATGAGTACTTAAATGGTTTTTTGAATATATTTTTTTAAAAAATATGATAAAATATTTATATTTATTCATTTTTTCTAAAAGTATTTAACTTTTGGTTAATCATATATATTTGTCAATTTCTTTTGAAAAGCATATATGAATTGTTGGTTATATTATATTTATTGCAACTACGATATGCATTAATCTATACTCTATTTTCAATTTAAATTATTTTTTTAAAGAAATAATTAAAAAATAATTTAGTGATGATTTAATGTAAAAAATACTAAAATATATTGAAAATAATATAATTACTCAAAGCATGAGGGGCATTTTTGTCCAATCAAGGAGATAATTTAGGGGGTAAATATATATTATGAATAGTTCTGAGGGGCAAAGTGTATTTTACCCTAAAATATATTATAAGACTTTGTTTGCTTCAAGGTAAAATTATATTTTTAGTCCTATAAAATTAGGGGTTCAATATTTTTTAATCCTTCATTTTGTATTATTTAAATTTAGTACATTTGCTCTCCTATCTTATGGGATTTATGGGACTAGATATCGAGTTTTTTCTTAGTTTTGGGACAATTGTAAAAATCATGAAAAACAGATGACTAAATATATCGAGTTTTTTCAATTTTGATAATATTTTAAAAAATTCATAAAGTAAATGACTAAAAGTATTAAATTCACTATCATATGAGACTAAAAGCGTATTAATTTGCATATTGCACCCTTCAATTATACTTCACTGACACTTTGCACCCTTAAATTATATTTTTGGCAATTTGCACCTTTGAAATGCAAAATCGTCGGCGATCTGCACCCCAACCAATTTCGGTGATATTTCCACTGGAAAAATCCAAAGGAAAAAATCACTGGGGCCAATTTGTAATTTTAACAAATGTATAGGTGGAAAAATATGGAGTTACTACATAAAATTTCACTTTTTCCAAATTTACCTCTCACTCATCTTCTTCGCTTTCAAACTACGGCTTGTAGAATTTTACTCTTCTGATTTGGCCCCACATATTTGTTAAAATACAAATTTGGCCCCGCTGATTTTTTTTTTTGAAATCTCACTTTAAGGTCTTTTTTTTTTCTCAATCATATTTTTTATTTAATTTATTTTTTTGCTTATTATAAATTTAATAAATAATTAGTGGGATGTATAACACTAATTATTATTAATTACTAAATTGCATTAAGATGCGTAAAATTTTGACTTGAGCGTAATAAGTGATCGGCACTTCAAGTCCGCAGCTCCCGCGTGTGATGTTCACGTGATGACCGCCCGCGTGGTTGTCGCGTCGGGCCTTCCCCAACAGCTGTGGCTGTTTTACGCTAGCAATCTGAACCGTCGGTTTCTCCTCAAATTCCTAAAAAGAACAAAAGAGTCGCTGTATCCGACGGTTGGAAAGGGGTACACGTAGACGCTGTCGTAAAAGCAACAATTTTCAAATTTAGAAATAAACTAACACAAAGATCATCCACGCCAGTTGGAAACCTCGCATATCATCGTTTCTCTCTCTAAAACCTCTTCGTTTCTCTCTCTAAAACTCGAAATATACTGTGTTTTCTCCCTCTTATAATGACATGACGACAAGAATCAATCCACTGGCTTCAGAATCGAAAACCCTCCTCCTAGATTGAGTATAGTATACAAGAGAGAACAACCACCAGTTTTCCTGCAAAATGTCTTCCGGATTCTCCGGCGGTGGGCCGGACTTCTTCGCCGCCGGCGGGAGAGCCACGAGCATGAACGGTGGTTATAATACCAATCTTAACCCACAACAGCAGTTCTCGTTACGGTCGTTGATTGCCGGAATTCTGCCTGACCCGGCTGCGCAGATCCGTCGACCGCAGTTGATTGGGAAGAGATCACTTTCTGAGTTTCAGCAGAATCAACAAGGTTCAGGGTTTTATCTCCGGAACGTGAAGTCGAGAGTAAATTACCAGCATGCAACTCCTATATCTCCCTTCTCTACGGTGGAGTTCTCTCCTGTCCCTTCCATTTTGCCGGAAGCTTCTTCCGTTTCGAATTCTATGATCTCGAGGTATGGCCTTCCGATTTGTCAGCCACACCGGCTACAACCTCTGACTTCCTCTAACAGAAATGTTAACAATGTGTGTCTCAATTCGGGTACGACTCTTCCGGGTTTGGGCTCAGAAGTTCTGCGGCAGGACTCCGAGAAGAAGATGATGAATCATCGGTTACAAGAACTGGAAAAGGAGCTTTTGGGAGAGGAAGAAGACGGAGAAGCAGTATCTGTTGTTACTAACAGCGAGTGGTCCGAGACAATCCAGGATCTAATTAGCCCGATCCGGAAGCCCATTTCTCCATCGCCGACTTCTTCTTCTTCCTCTTGTTCTTCTACTTCAGCTTCTCCTCCAATTCCCTGCTCCAAACAGTCCTTGATAGATGCCGCTGTTGCTGTCTCTGAAGGAAAATTGGAAGTCGCAGCCGGAATACTCACGCGCCTCCAGCAGGTTGCGAACCCAAGGGGCAGCTCCGAACAGAGGGTCACGGCTCACATGGTTTCTGCTCTCAAGTCGCGCGTGAACCCCACAGAGCAGCATCGTTTGCCGGTGGGCGATCTTTATACTAAGGAGCATGCCTTATCAATCCAAATGTTATATGATGTCTCGCCATGTTTTAAGCTGGGTTTCATGGCCGCCAATCTGGCCATCCTGGAGGCAACATGGGATCAGGGCTTTAACAAGGTTCATGTCGTGGATTTTGATATTGGTCGAGGCGGACAGTACATGCATTTGCTCCACGCGCTGGTGGCGAAGAAGCCAGCTGACAAACGCGCCGCCGCCGTCGCATTAAAGATCACTACCTTCACGGATTCCGTCCCCGGGGACGAACATAGGCTGAAAATGGTTGGAGAAGGACTCAAAGCATTGGCCAGCAAGATCGGCGTTTGTTTAACTTTCTCAGTCAAAAACTCGACAACCACCGATTTGAGCCGGGATAATTTGGGGGTGGATCAGGACGAAGCCCTTGCCGTGAACTTTGCGTTCAAATTGTACAAACTGGCGGATGAGAGCGTGACGACGGAGAACCCGAGAGACGAGTTGCTCCGCCGCGTGAAAGGTCTCTCGCCGACTGTGACGACGGTGGTGGAGCAAGATATGAACGCCAATACGGCTCCTTTAACGGCACGCGTGAGGGAAACTTGCGAATACTACGGCGCATTGTTCGAGTCGCTGGAGGCCACGGTGTCCAGAGAGAACCCGGATCGAGTCCGGGTCGAGGAGGCGCTGGGCCGGAAAATGGGCAACTCGGTGGCGTGCGAGGGGAGGGACCGGGTGGAAAGGTGCGAGGTATTGGGGAAGTGGAGGGCCCGAATGAGCATGGCCGGGTTCCAGCCCTTGCCCATGGGTCAACCCGTGGCTGAGTCGCTCCGGGTTAAGCTAAACTCCGGGACACGTGGCAACCCGGGGTTCACCGTCAGCGATCAATCCGGCGGAATCTGCTTTGGGTGGATGGGACGAACGCTCACCGTCGCATCTGCTTGGCGTTAGTTTCACATCTAAAAAGTGCTAATTAGTTTCTAAAAACGTAATTCTATTTACGTGATTATTGTATTAATGTTTGTATTAGCGTTTTCTCGAGGAAAGGGATGACCCGCCAAAGGAAACAACAATTAATGAACACCGTGTGCTTAAGATTCCTCCAAACGATTTTCTTTTCTTTGTTTTTTTCTTTTTTTTTAATTTTCTGGGGCTTAATTGGTTGGTGCAACGCACTTTAGATTTTTTAGTATATTCATAAATGTATAATTTGACAAATATGATGTAAATTTTGAGAAAAATGCAAATAATCCTCATGTGATATTGTAAATGAGAAAATTACTCTTATAACAAAAATATTAATTTATCTCTTTATATTTTTTTAAAAATAAAATAATTTATTTTTTTAGACAGAGAGTCAATTGTTCTATTTTAAAAAATATAAAAAGGCAAATGATACCTTTTTTTGAGAGGGGTAATTTTTTCATTTGTAATATTATATAGAGAAATTGCATTAAGTCCTATAAATTTCAAGAACAAAAATCAATACATGATTAAAAGTGAATTAAATGATAGAATATGAGTGAAAACAAAAATTAAGCATGATATTATAGTGACAATTAAAAACTACGGATCATTTAAAATAAATATAACTCATTATTTTGAACAAATATTTAAAGGGTATAGTTAGCATTTTAAAATTAAGTGTTGTGGTGTTATAAATCAACAATTGTGATTGAGAAGTAATTTTACTTTTAATTTTTATTTTATACATATTTGCATTAAGAAAAATGAAAAATTAGGGGAGTGGTGAGTTGTATGGACTATGGAGGGGTTAGCTCTTAGCTCCCAAACTCAAAAGTTTGAAAATCGAGCGTAATGGTTGGATTTGCATTTTGAACGTTTTGTTTTGTGTTTTGGAGATAGAGAGAAAAATAGAGATAAATAAGTGTGTATTGAAAATAAATAGTATGTTTAGATTTGTGTTTTGAGGTAATTTAAAATATTTTAAAATAAGTGGTGTATGTTTGATACTGAGATTTGAGAGACAAAAATTACTGTTCATTGTCAATCATATCTCTTATATATATATTTTTATATAAATATTGTAAGTTTAATGTTGTATTTTCGAGAGACAAAATCACTATTTATTGTCAAATAAAGTATATATATTATATATAGAAAGTTGAAAAATAAAAAAAAACACAGATAAAGTGTAAAATACAAAAACAAACATTAGGGAGGGCTCCACTATTTGGTATTGTTTTTAGGTTGTGGCTGTGTGTCCGGTTTCCTATAGCTCCTAGTTGGTGGGGACACGTGCCTCCTCCTCATTAGTTATCACAGTTTCGTATTCCATGATTATCAATCTTAGATATTATGATCAACAACTGCTAATCAAATCAAACAATATTCATGCATTTGTAAAACTCGATTATTGGAATACTACCAATTATATTTATTTTGATATAACAAATCATATGGTAAATTGATTTAAACACAAATTTAATTACAATAGTAAACCCATGATTTAATTTTCTTTATATTTCAATGGGATTATAAAATCATCAATTTAAAAAAAAATAATTAGACTAATTACAACAGCTTTTCCTGAAGTTTGTTATAATTACAATTACCTCATCATTGTCTGAAAAATTATAAATACATCATCGCGACAACCTATTCTAAAAAATTATTTGTTAAACATCCGTTAATTCTAAATTATTTATAAATTTTTAAATAATGACTAGATATTTTGTAATTACGACATATGTTAGGAGGGCCCACCGTAATTTATTTATTTTAGGTAAATGTAAGTTTGATTAATAAAACAAGATCGTACAATACAACAGTGCTCAACTGATGGTTTCTCCCTCGACATGCCAAGAAATACGTCATTGTAATTTTCTTATTAGTCCCAAACTCAACATTTATAGGAGAGTAAAGGTTGAAACTCCAATGTACCAATAAAATTTAAGCTTGTCAACTGCCTTACCAAACTCTAACTCAAATCAACAACTCTTGTGAAATTGAGATATTCTCAGTTTTAGATCTCCGTACAAGACTTTAATCTCATGCATTTATGAAATAATAATAATGTGAATATTTCAATCAGAAATACATCCTTCTCATTTAATGTACTAATTCCCACTTCCTAACTTTTCACCAATTTGGTTAGAAATGTCAATATTGTTAATATAACACTACAAAAAATAAAATAAATTTTCCATCATTACAAATAATAACGACTTAAAAATTATAATAAATCAATTTCATTTATCACAGTCATAAAACAATAATGCGATTTTAGTTATGACTAAAATATTTGTCATAATTTTTTGTTGTGGCTAATGTGTTTCGCTCACTTGTAAAAAAAAAAAAAAAAAACGGCTATTAGTCGTTGCATAGCCCTGGTAAATTAGTACTTGTCATGGTTTATTTAACTATGGTAATTAATCATGATGAAAAGGTCATATTTTTTCTGGTACGAGTAAAATCATGGCATAATATGGAATACAGACGTATGTGTTTAACTATTTTCAATTTTTGATTTATTTTTTTAAGTAATGATCATATATTTGTAAGTAGGTAAATTGAGACTAATTATAGATGAAATAACAAAAATAATAAAGAGATAATTACACTAAGTTTTTGTGAAATTATTATGCATCCAAAATGCAAATGATATGAGTCCCTTTCCAAGGAGTCTCTAAAGTCTTTGCTAAGACAAATGTGCAATCATTTGTTTGCAAGTACATTTGACTAATTTCTATTTGCATATCCCTTTGTCTAAGGCTTTTCATAACCCCTACTACCAAATTTGACAAAATGAATTATTACTCCTAGTTTTTTAGTTAATTATTGTCCTTGTTGTTCCTTATAAATCAGCAAAAAAAAAAAAAAAATCAATTAACTTTTAGAATTTTTGAGGTATTTGATTGGGAAAAATTAATTGATTTTCATAGTTATAGAATTGCTCTTTTCGATGATGACCATCGGCATATTACACAATTTAATCACTGTATATTAAGTTTTTTTTGTCCTTACTGTAAAGTAAGTGTAAATCGTTACTAAAACTTACAATATACTGATGTGAAATGACCCATCATCAAGATAATAAGATCGTTGTTTTTACCGAATTAAGTATTATAAATCAATCATTGTTAGCCTAAACCCACCAACATACAATGACTAAACTTTCTATTTTTTTTTTTTTTGCAAGTCCACAACACCTCGATCGAGATATATATATTAACGATTTTTAAATACACAATATATTTTAAATACACAATATATAATGTTGTTGGAAGACAAAAGTTGGTGTTGCCAATTAAGACAGATGATGATGTGTATTTTGGTGAATGCATATGTGTTCTTTGATATTTATATTGAAACAGAGAAAGTTTATCATAATATTGTACAAGATGACCCTTTTTTGGTGATTGGGCAACATACACGTATATGTTAACACAAGATTCACCCAGCTTGCCAGTACTAACTCAAGCAATGGGAAGATTTTGGATAAATGAAGATTATGCAAGTCGATCTATATACAACCATCAAGACAATGAGTATGTTATGTTGAGCCATAAGTCGATAGTTTCTTAAATAATGTTTCAATAGACTCATAACCAGATGAGGTTGAAGTAAAGGGTGAAAATGATGATAATCCTGATAATGATGAAGTCAGCACTCCAATTATGTTGGACGTACTTGGTAGTAATACTAATGGGCGACAACCCAACAATAAGAGGGGATTGACTTAAACATATCTGCCACATAGGAGCCACCTTCTCTATATCCAATTATTTCATCTTTTAGTACTAAGAGGTACCGGTCGATTCGTTCAATATACTACTGATAATTGAGGTAACTTTTACAACTCGAACACTGGATAGTTTGCATGTAGATTGATTTTCAAGAGTAAAGACCACTTGAAAGTAAGTGTACAAGATTTCTTGATGCGTTTTTTAAGATGAGAATACCGTGTGGTTGAGACAAACCAAAATTATGGAAGATTGCATGCTAATATGATGCAGATAATGGGTGCAATTGGCATCATGACGAGGGTTCCTAGAAATGCTTTCTAAATATCTACTCAGTGGTGAGGAGGACCTAATTTGTCTAATTTCAAACCGGCACAATAGATTGAACAATGTCATTAATTTTTTTTTGTAGCTCTTAAGGTTTTTTATGGGGTACATAGATATCTACGATATGTGTGCTCGACCTTTAATAAGGAGTTAAAAAATATTCAGCTAAAAGATCTTTGTTGAAAGGCAGTTGTTGAGCGGAATGTTTGCAAGTTTGAGTGAATATCTAATGGAACCCCAA
This sequence comes from Sesamum indicum, assembly GCF_000512975.1. Lineage (NCBI taxonomy): Eukaryota > Viridiplantae > Streptophyta > Magnoliopsida > Lamiales > Pedaliaceae > Sesamum > Sesamum indicum. The sequence goes on from NC_026151.1 coordinate 8,754,019, forward strand.
CAATTGGCGGCATCAATCTTGCCATTGTTCAATACTCCACTTCGAATCTACTTTTGTAATAAGATTACCGTCAATCAGAAGGGCCCATACGACTGAGATGTCCTAAAGTGTGGCAGTCACCTCACTAATCAAAAAATGGAAAGTATGTCTTGGATAGCAATCTCTCAAGTAACACAAAAATAAGTGTGTATCATCTCAACATGAATATAGTGGATAACCCCTAAAAATTCATATTCTGCAAAATATATAGAATATGGACGTGGCGTCGAAGTAGCTGAAAAATCCAAAAAGAAATCACCACATTAAATATCTAAAACTAATTATAGTCAGAGTTCTAAGCACATCTTCACATCAATGATATACCTAATCATACAACACACCTACATCACGTAAATTAAAATTAGCCATATTTTTATTTCTCAATACAATTTTTTTTTTCCTGCTAGAAATAATATCTTCGCGCTTAATTTTTTCTCTAAAAAAAGTTGTGGTACTTCTCCTCCGCATGCATGCAATTTGGGTAGATGTCATGATTCATGAAATGAACAAGGGAACAAACAGAGTAACCGAAATTTGGTGAAGGCATTAGTCTTGAAATGATGAGAGGTATGTACAAGTATGAAGTTTGGCCAACAAACTTAATTAATAGTTATTTCAAAATTTAAATTAAATAAGAGGGATAGAGAAAATGACTAATTGAATATTTTATTTTAAATCTATTCTATTTCATTTAATACAAATACTCTATACACGTGGCATGTATATTAAATAGGGTAAAAGATGCAATAGGATTTGAAATAGAAAATTCAATTTGAAAAAAAGAAAAAAGAGATGCTAAGATAATGGTATGTGATGCGTATTGGAGTCCACTAACATCACAATGGTCGAAGGATCTTTATAAAAATAATAAGATCAAATGAGATTTAACCTGCAAAAACATGGACTAACACTCCAATGCTTAAATCAATATTTATACTATTGGATAACTAATTGAAAGAACTCACGAAATTTGCTGATATCAACAAAAAATTGAATGAAAATCCATATTTACGCCCTCAACTTATTACTAACTTATTGTATGTCAAATAAATCTTTTATAACCATATTACCCTTATAAGATGAAGATGTACCCATCACATGCATTAGGGTGTGACGATATATAAGGATATATAAGGGTGTGCCAAATTTAGTGAATTTAAATCATCATTTTATTTTTATCTATCACGGGCTCGAGTTCAATCCAATTTCACAAGTAAACAAGGCATTATAATAATTGAAAATAACTTATTTGTTTTTTTTTTTCAATTATATTGATACAAGGATTAATTTTACTTTCCCATCTAGCTACTCTAGGTTGGGGGTAGGTCCTAGGGGGGGGGGGGGTTACGGGGGGGGGGGGGAGTTATAGATACCTTTCCATATTTTGTATTTGGAGTACTTCATTTAATTTCCTCTGCCGAATTGGGCTTTGGCGGTATTTACCATGCACTTCTGGGACCCGAAACATTGGAAGAATCTTTTCCATTCTTTCGGGAAAGATAAACCTCTTTCTTTGTGGCAATCCTGTCATTTTTTCCTGATGGTCTTGCAGGAGAAGGATTAAGCTTGACCAACGGGAGAGGATAGGGTTTATAGAGCTAAGCACAGCATGAACTGACCCCCAGGCCAGACAATCCCAAGAGATCCTTTTCTCGGGTCGGAGGCGAAAACTGGAAAGTTCATCATTCAATGGTGCGCTGTTCATAGAAAAGAAGGCGTCGCCCAACGAGTGGCAGATCTGGATAGAGTATCGCTCATAGAAGAAGAGTTAGAGCGATAGATATTAATTTTTATTTTTTAATCTTTTTTGTGACTTTTAATTTTTCTTACTTCTTAACCTCACGTTTCTTTTTCTTCTTATAATTTTTTTCTAATAATTTCTCATAATTTTTTATTATTATTTATTAACTAATATATATTTTTAAAAAATAATAAATAATGTTTAAAATTTAAACACGTACATTTGTGAATTCCACGTGTACTAGTTATCGTTGGTATCCATCCTACTTGCCGAGCCAGGTCACTCTAGTGGCGAATATGTAATATTTTCTGTAAATGGGTGTATTTCCATAAGAAGGTAAAATTTGACCGTTGCTACTCCACCGCCCTTTATATATGCGAGAAACAGAAATCCCCAGTTTACTACCCTTCTATGTTCATAGTCGTTGAGAAATCGAAGAAATAATACAGAAAAGGCAAGAAAAAAATCTATTATTTTCAGTATAATCAAGGGAAATTTACTAGAAATTTCGACGGAAAGAGCGAGCAGTTCCTCTGAGAAATTCAGGCAATTTCCGAAAGATTCTTCTCCGAGTAATCTCTCTTAATCCTTCCGCTTTTTCTTTGGAATTGCAGTGAAAAGTTAGGTTATGATGTGAGCCTATGTGTATATTTATCTGTTTAAACGCATTTTTTTATGTTTGCTTTCATGTGTTTGTTTAATGCTAGTAGTTCTGTGAACGTGATACTCAGGGATTTGAAATTCTGAGATTATTAAGGCTGCGTTTGGTTTCACCGAAACGTATGAAAATTTGAGAAACTTGAAGTTTGATTATGTACATGTAAGGTATCTTTAAAGATTCTGTTGATAAAATTATGTAAAACCTGGAACCGCCTATTTTAATTGGTGTAGATGATGCGGCGATCATGGGAGTATTATTTGGAACGCGAAGAAAGTTTTGTTGCTGTATTTTTCTTCTATTTCTTTGGAAATTAGTGATTTTATCCGACTTAATACAATGTTTTTTTATCTGGTTTTTGTTGGTAATCATGTAGTTTCAGTTTATGCCAAATTGAGTTTTTCTTGTTCCATTTATGGCTCTTTCTTTGATTTTCTTAATTCTGCTTGGCTGTTTCAAGTGATCTTCTTGCATGTTGTGTCTTAAGGAAACTGAGGATCAGAAGTGCCATGAATATATGTGAATGAAGGATTTCGAGATTCTTATGTGTGGCAGAAATCTTGACTTCTCTTGTGTCTGGGGTTTTCCCTTTCTGAATTTTGTGCATTGGTTACATTTGCTATGTGGTGCACTAAGAAGGCATGCTGTTTTATCTTCTCCGATCTTTTAGGTTTCTAAATTTCTGATATATCAGCCGCAATTATGTGAATAATATATCCCCCTAACCATGAATTTTGACATTGTTTTCTGTGGCAAAGTGGATGGTAAGATAAAATCACAAGTTTTCTAAACTACACGTCCACAACCAATCAGAAACCCATGTGATGTAGTTAGTGTTTTGGAGATTTTCTTGAGCACCCTAAACATAGTAACCATTTTGCTTGTCTTTCTTAGTAGGAGCATTCTTGTTCTTGGTATGTTTCTATGTTCAATTGCTAATGCTAGATTGTTCTGCAATTTCAGAGAAATAGCTTTTACTGGAAACAAGCACCATGGCAGCCCCAGCTCATCGTCTGATCCAAGATCAGAACCTAAATTTCCCATACAATGGTAATTGTTACCTATATAACCAGCACTATCTGTTAGAAAATTTTATATTTTAACCTGTCTTAAGTAGATGTTAGCTCATGCTTTGGTTTTTATATATAGGCACCGCACCTCGGGGGAAGACTGATCTAACTAAAGCAGGTAAAAGAGGAGGCCTTGATGGAAGGAAAGCTCTCAACGACATATCAAACTCAAGAAAGCCTTCTGTGCATCACTCTGTGAGAAAAGACAATTCCATAAATGTCATATCTATTGAGAAAGATCCTATTGGTGTTAAAGCAAAATCCTCAAAGGTGGCTGAGAAAGGAAAAGTCGGTGGTAGGAAAGCACTTAGCAATCTTACAAACTCAGTTAAGCCACCAAAGCAGGTCCTGGCTACAGGGAGGAAATTGAATTCCATGGCAGAAGAAAATGTCCCTAGTTGTTTGGTGAATGAGGGGTTTCTACATAACCATCAGGAGTGCATCAAGGCCCAGATGAAGTCTGTGGACATGGACTACTTTTTGAAGTCAGTTGGACTGAATAATGGTATAACACTCTTCTTTGATCCATAACTGCCAACTTCAACTAATCATTATGTTCTGTCTTGTTAATTAGTTTGTGTTTTGTGTTTTCAGATATTCCTATGCAGCTGTCAGCCAGAAAGGCACCTCAGGTATCCTCAAAGAAGGTATCTCTGCTGTTCTTTTCCTACTTTTTTATTTTAAAAATGAAAAAAACTTGTAAATCGAGAAGTAATCTCTTAGACAAGAACTATAACTGTTCATGTTTCAGCCTGAGTGTAATATGAAGCATTTGGAGATGAAAGAGATGCCAGATAACATTTTTGAAGATAAAGTTGTTCCTAGCAGTAAGTCTGAGCTTTTTGGCTACTGTTCACCTGCCTGTCGATCTCCTCAGTCACCAAAGCTACCATATATGAACTGGGAGGACAACAATTTTTCTGATCTGACGGTGGTTGAGACACCTAAGCTGATGTAGTCTTGGAGCTCCAAAGATGGTTATTGCTTGTGATAACTTGATATAAGACGGCGAAGGTTATCTGATGTTAATCTCCAGTGAGTTTATTGCGTTGAGTTTTGCTGGTTTTTGAAGATCGGTTAGTTGTCATTTATTAGTCAACTATTCAGCATACTTAATAGAACAGTTCTAGGCTTTTGATATTTTTATGCCCGTGGCATTTTCATATCAAGAAAGCAGATAGATATCTCTCATGATTTCTGCAATTTTATGTTAGTTCGATAGACGTCAATATTGATTAGTTATTCTTTGGATAAAGCTCACAGCAAATGGGTAATATGAAAATTGCTATTAAACCACATGGTTATTAGTACTCCTCTATCGAGCAATTGATTGATAGGCTCAACTGGCCCACAATCACCAAGAGAAGATAGTATGGGGCGCAATCCATCTGGAGCCAGGCGGAAGTGGAGCCATATGGTTGGCTGCGTCCTGGAGATCAACGCAGGATGGAAAACCATAGCCACCTCACCTGTAATGCAGAAACATAGACAAGGACCAGCCTCCAATTCTATTGGACACGTGGCAGCACTACAGAAATGTTAAAACTGTTGACCTGTAAGTCAATTGTTGGCTCATTATCACCTTTTTTTATTGGTCACTTCATCTTATGTTTTACGTAGTAATATGCATTTAATTAAAACTCTTAGTAAGCTATAGGTATGGCGGTCATGAAATCAATTTTATGGTTTGATCTAAAATGTTCTAAGTTGATGAATCAGTGAAGACAGAGTATTGGTCATGATTTCTTAGAAACTTGCACTGAGTGATGGTTTCATATGATGATTTTGGGTTTCATAAACAATGGATTATGATGTTGCGCAATTTGGTGGGTGCATGGCAAAGAGCTGTCGAGTCTACTGAATTGATTCGCAAAAGTTATATGAAAATCAATGAGGCATGATCGGTCTGACTATAACTCCTTAGGTACGATAGTATAGGAATTAGTTTTTTGAATTGAGGAGTTACGGTAGACTTGTATACGGGTAATCAAAAGAATTTAAAATCGCCTACATCGAATCGCTTTTCATATTTATTTTTCGAACCGCAATTCTAAATTTAGAGTAAATCGCACCACACTATTGGTTTGGTTTTAACTTAGTATTTAAAAAACCACCAAAAATCGAACCATACTGCTAAATATATAATTATTTTTTTAAATTATATATATAATAATTCAATAAAATAATTATTTTTTTAGAATAATTTCATATTTGAATTATATAATCTCAAAATTCATATGTTATCATAGATTCACATTATAAAGGCCATTTTTGTAAAATATATATTTGAATTTTATACAAATACTTTGAGTCCATTCAAGTTTTAAGCTCATTTGATGATTGTCTCAATTTTTTATTTATTTTTGTCCCCTATTCTTTTTTTCTCTCTTTCTTTTTTCTGTCTTTTTGTCTTTATCTCTGTTCTTTCTAAATTCGACTGTTGACCTTTGATGGATTAATTTGATTAATATATATGATCTTATATTTTAATTTATTTAAAGTTGTGAAGAGTGTTGGTGGTGTACGGTGCATAATGTTGGTTTTTTTTGCTTGCTACATACAAATACTTTTTTATTTTTTTATTTTTGTTAATCTCAATATCTTATTTTTATTATAAATTAAAACAACCAAACAACCCACAATTGCCCGAAACCGCGCCTTTTGAGTTTGGTTTTAAAAGTGCAATTTAAAAAATTATTTTATAAAACTGCCAATGGCAATTTGATTTGAAAATAGGTTTAAAAAAATCAAAGCCGCACCGTGAGCACCCCTGAACTTGTCTATGGGGCGGCTGCATCTTGGTTTTAGCTGGCGTGGTTGCGTAATACTTGATTACCAAAAAGTATACCAGTACAATCAGAACTTGCATGGAGGTTGGTGTGCTTCAAGAAGGATCTGTTCTCATATTTTTTCTAGGTTGTACCAATCTCATATGTTTTCTAGATTGTGTACTCTCTGAAAGTCTGTGGCCACGACTGTCAATCAAATAGAAAAAAAAGGTTCCTATGTTGATTAAGGAGATGCAAAAATAGAATAAATCCATAGATATCAAAGTCCCAAATGTTCGAGTTACCGAAACTTGTAAAAACTCAAAATTCATACTCAATTCACTAGACCCAAGTTTTTTTTTTTTCCTGCATCAAATATAATTTTCAAATGTTTTAGGTAAGTTTTTGCCTGAATTAAATTTGACCTCACCAAATATTTTGGTGCCCCTTGAAACATATCGGCTAAGTGACCAAAACGATTCATGAGAAAAATGCTCAAGAGACCCATAAGAGCATTTTATGGAAAAAAAAAAAAAAAAAGTATGTGAGGAAGGTACTACCATTTACTTAATGAAATTTACATTTATCGAAAAAAAATATATATATATAAAGAAGACCAATATAGCAGTCTAATCCACCTAAGGCGCAATAAATATGAAATCCACATGGAGGCACAATGACAATCCCCGTAGGATTAAACTTGCCACCTCCATCGCAAGGAATCGATAAGCATTAGTGGTCAAAAACCTTGGAAGGAAAATTGGGATCCATCTTTAGCTGTAATATAATCGCCCGATTGATGAGCCATCATCGTGTCCCTACTTCTTCTAGACACCTCCAATCTCAAAAAACTTAGAATCTTACCTTATTCACATGTACTTTCACTGGCCTATAAAAATCTAGTTCTAAAACTTGAATTGGTACTCTGAATTTTACACTCAAACACACTAATTTGCACTATGTCGGTTCTATTGCTTTATTTTTGTTTTTATCTCAATCAATTACTAATTTGTGGGTCGTAGTATTATTTTTTATTCCCTCTCTTCTTTTCTGTAGGTTTTAGTTCACAAAGCTTGCAAAAAATCGAAATATCTTATCCAATTTTCTAGATTTGTTTGCGTCGCATTTAATTTTCTGTTCTAATTGCATTTAATATATACTCTTTCTTTTATATAAAATAAGATAATATATTATTTTTATATATGTAGCATGTATATAAAATGCTTATGAAATACAATAAAATGTAAAATAAAAGAATAATTCCAACCAATAATAGCAGAGGCAAAGTTATAATTGTCCCTCCCAAAACTGCATTACATAGATTTGTGTGGGTGTATAAATAATAAATAATAAATATAAATACGAAAATGACAAAAAGGCCATCGTGATATATAAAACCTCATCTCTAACTTTTACCCAAGCCCAAAATTCCACTCATCTGTTTGCACCACCACTACCAGATGGGTGCTCTCAGACTGCCGTCCCTCACTTCGCTCTCCTCCGCCGCCGCAGCAGTTCCGCGCCACCACTTATGCCGCCAACTCCGCCTCCCCCTGCGTCCCCTCTCCGCCGCCAATTTCTCCGTGCAAAGCAGCACCGTTGAGAAAGATGTCGCGGCACCCGCTCCGGAACTTGAGCAGAACTCGCCGAAACCCAAACTCCAGCAAGAAAAGGATCGAGTTATTACTCCTCGATCGCAGGACTTCAATGCTTGGTATTTAGACATTATTGCTAATGCGGAGCTAGCTGATTATGGTCCCGTCCGAGGCACCATGGTCATTCGTCCCTACGGTTATGCCATTTGGGAAGCAATTCAGGTTTGTTGCTATTGACTAGGGGTTCTGTATTTAAGTGGATGTTGATTTTTATGTTAATTAGACTGTTTTGATTGGTGCAGGAATATTTGAACGTGAAGTTTAAGGAGACTGGTCATAGTAATATGTATTTCCCTCAGGTAAGAATCATCCATCACTTGTATTGGATTGTAGGAAATGATTACTTCTATTGAACCTGTGCGATTAAGGTGATGATACTGAAACTGAAACAAGTAATCTGATTTTTGGTGATGAGCTTTGTTCCTTTATGATTGAGTGCTCGTTTCAATATATTTTGGTCATTGTGACTGGATTAATGCATCGGGAAGCTTGCTAAACTGTTTGGGTTAAATATTAGAAGTCTTGTTAAGTAAAAAGTTGGAGGCTTTACATTTTCTAGCTCTTAAAATATGTTTAAAAAGCACTCTTAATACTCGCATTAGGGACTTGTGCCAGTGAGAGGTGGACACTTACCAAATCCTATATATATGGCTATTGCATTTCTTGGCATGAAGTTGGTAAATTTATGAGTATGAACTGCTTATCACTGCAGTTTATTCCGTACTCATTCATTGAGAAAGAAGCTAGCCATGTTGAAGGTTTTAGTCCAGAATTAGCGCTTGTAACTATTGGAGGAGGAAAGGAGCTTGAAGAAAAGCTTGTGGTAAATATACTCATCATTATTTTGCCATGCCCCCCCCCCCCCTTTGGGGGGTTTTTTTTTTTTTCTTTTTTCCCCTCCCCCCCCCCCCCATTTGGGATGTGTTCTTTTTCTCCTATTCCATATAACATCAATGAATTTGCTGATTAATTTTTAGAGATATACCTGAGTTTACTTTTTGATTGTTGCACTTGAGGTTCTGGCAGGTTCGACCTACAAGTGAAACAATTGTGAACCACATGTTTACACAGTGGATTCATAGTTATCGTGATCTTCCACTAATGATCAACCAGGTATGTCTCACTACCATTTTCTGTTTCCTTTACAACCTGGAGGATAGTTTTGCTTACTGCTTTTCGTTTAACTTGTTTCAGTGGGCTAATGTCACAAGATGGGAAATGCGGACTAAACCCTTCGTGAGAACTCTTGAATTTCTTTGGCAGGAAGGTCACACAGCTCATGCTACCCCAGAGGAGGCAGAAAAGGAGGTTTGTTCCCTCTTTGTTTAGTGGACTGTGAATATAGTCTTGTACTTTGATAGTTTGGCTTGACGAATACATGCTGGCGACTGTAGGCACTTCAGATGATTGACATGTACACGAAATTTGCTTTTGAGCAAGCTGCAATACCTGTTATTGCTGGTCGTAAATCAAAAGTGGAGACCTTTGCAGGTGCTTCGAGGACTTATACAATTGAAGCAATGATGGGTGATCGGAAGGCCTTGCAGGCTGGAACAAGCCACAACCTTGGGCAGAATTTCTCCCGTGCGTTTGGAACTCAGGTCAGTGAGCCAAGTGCTTAAGCAACTTCTCCGCAATGTAATGACTTCTTTACATAGTGAGAAAGTTGTAGAAAGTAGTGTATTTATAGAACACAAAAAAAAAGAAAATGAATCCATGTTCTGCCTTATACATTTTCTGAGTTCTTTAAGATACATCCACCTTAGTCTTTACTGTCCACCAACTTTTTTGTTCTACATGTGCAATTTGTTGATAACTGCGCAATCTAATGAACTGAGTGTCTATACAGTTCACTGATGAAAATGGACAAAGACAACATGTTTGGCAGACATCATGGGCAATTAGCACCAGGTTTGTTGGTGGTATCATTATGACACATGGCGATGATGTTGGCTTGATGCTTCCGCCCAATCTAGCCCCTGTACAGGTATTTTTAGAGGCATTTACTGGTTCGTACCACATTTATTACCTTGTTGTGCCTTGACTTTCTTATTGCAACACTGAACACTTATGCCACTATAAAGTGCTGGTTGGTGAAAGTTAACAATGTGAGCAATCTGTAATATGTGTTGGACAACCACATTTTAGTGAAATAATGAGTATGAAACATGTAACAAGTGTGAAGTGAATATTCTTTCCCTTCTTCCCTAAAGGTTTTTTACCAAATTCTCATCTATGTTAGCTCTGTGAGAGCATACTCTATTCTACAGAAGATTACTTTCTATCAACTAGATTCTTGTAAATGCTGAATTACTTCCTCTTTTAGTTTTATGTGATATAGAGGCCCAACCAATCTTTAGTTTCCAAATATGCTTATTGGCAGTTTTCAACTGCAGGTCATAGTAGTTCCAATATGGAAGAAGGCAGATGAGAGGACAGGAGTTTTAGATGCTGCCTCATCTGTGAAACAAACTCTTCAAGCTGCCGGAATCAAGGTCAAAATTGATGACTCCGAGCAGAGAACACCTGGCTGGAAGTTCAATTTTTGGGAAATGAAGGTATGATGGTGCACCCTTTTTCTTAAAAAGGTCTATGAAGTTAACACAAACCAAATTGGTGGTGTAATGGTGAGCAAGGGTGCTTTCATTTGAAGCACTTGGTTTTTCTTAAATTTAGCTGGTGTTTAGCATGCTTCTTGCCACCAATAACATACACCTGAGTAGGGAAAACATGGAAATAAATTGTTGGGTTTAATCACTGGTCCTATGCAAGCATCCAACAACTTTTGTTAAATTTTTATCAAGCATCAATATTATTAATGTCTTCTTCTGATGGTATGTTCTTCCTTATAAAACAAGGTGAGCTAAGTGGCTCATTACTGGGCCGTCTTTACATTAAAGCATTAGGCACGGCAATGTCTTCATGATGTATGCTCCTTTCAGCAACTTGCTGGAAAAAGTTTTTTACCTGTGTTGTCCTTATAATCATTTAGTGTTTCAATAGAACCAACACCATTCCTATCCCATTATGAGATTTGTGGCATATTAGAGCTACAATTTATACAGTGAAAATGTAACTCACCGGAGCAATTATTAGTAATGCATGTTCAATAACAAGAAAGTTAATTGTGCTGATATTTCTTTGCTTTCATTTAGGGTGCCCCCCTAAGGATTGAAATTGGACCTCGAGATGTTTCAAATGGGAGTGTGGTTGTTTCCAGAAGAGATATTCCTGGGAAACAAGGGAAAGTTTTTGGCATATCAATGGAATCTTCAACTTTAGTGGCTTATATAAAAGGCAAGTTGGATGAGGTCCAATCCTCTCTTCTTGAAAGGGCAACATCATTTCGGGACAGGTAAGTTCCGTCATAAAGTTGGTGCAATTGACACAAAATTGTACAGATGACTTCTGCTAAAAATAGGTATGCTCTGCACAATTTTCAGTCTGGGGCTGGGACCTAGGGGGAATCCTGCACTGATGATCAATTAGTGTTAAGCAAATTGCGTTAACCCCGGGCATTGCTTGTAAAACTATCCTTCAGAATTGTGCAATAGCAGCATTTGTGTTAAAAAGTCCAAGAGTTTTAGATAAGTGGAGAGAAACACAAGACGAACATTTACGTGGTTCGGTTATATGACCTACGTCCACGAGACAAATGCCCAAAGGGCTAAATCATATTATTCTCTTAATTTGATGATATAATCTCCACCTATTTATATAGGTGAATTACATACGTGTATAACACAAAAATAAGAAAATATTTTCAAAATCAAATCATGGGTATAATGTTTCATGTAACTTGTTTCAATGCGTTTAAGGATACTACATCCCCTGTTTTCTGACAACATTTTTGGTGTGCTTCTTGATATCATTTTAACAAAATCTGATTCTCAAAATGTCATTTTCCAGTAACATTGTTGACGTGTGCTCATATACCGAGCTTAAAGAAGCAATAGCTCAAGGTAAATGGGCAAGAGGCCCTTGGTCAGCCAGGTACTTACTACTGCTTTCTTGAAAATCCTTCCCCAGTCACATCCCAACATATATTCACTTCCCTGCCTTTTTGCACACACCCAATGTGAGACGTGCTGATTAATTTGTACAGCGATGAAGAGGAACTGAAGGTGAAAGAAGAAACAGGGGCAACCATCCGATGTTTTCCTTTCGAGCAGCCACAGGGGACGAAGAAATGCTTGATGACCGGCAATCCAGCAGATGAAGTAGCACTCTTTGCAAAATCTTACTAGTTTGAACGTCAAAGAATGCGTTCCCAATCACCCTAATAGCAGTGTTACTGGTAAATGCATGCCCTGAATAATGTTATTTTCACCAGCTAAGATTAGAACATGCTTCCCCGATTAAATCCGTATTCTTTACAAATCTCTCCCTTTGACTTCTGGTATTTGATTTTTAAGATAAATTTTAGATACAGTTACACTATCTGCTTGTTGTACACTACAGATTCTGTAAATTGCAATTTGAGCTATACCGTTCTCCAGTATTTTCTTGCTCTGTACGCATTAATCTTCCTAGCTTGTTGAAATACCTGATAACTATTGGGTAGCAAGAGCCTGCAACAATTTCATGATAAAAGTAAGGGTTAATTCAATCTACACCTCCTGATTTATGGTTTATTTACACAAACCACCTCTATATTTTGAAAAACCACAGATACACCCACTAAAAACGTCAATGTTATTTACACAACTCATCCTTACTTTTGAAAGATTAAATATCTCATAAATGACAATAATATTACACAAACTATTTTTTGCTTTTTAACTGTCATGGGGTTGTTTTTATAATTATGCAAAGGATATGCGTAATTTATGTAACTAAATAATAAATGAGAGTGTAAATGTAATAATCCTTGAAACTAATATGAATATGGAAAAAGATTTACAAAAGAGCTTGAAACTTTAAACAAACATGTATTTTGATAAAAGGTAATTCGAAGTTATAAGAATGATAAATTTCCATCATTCTTATATTTCAAGATCAGTTATATGTCAAAGTATTTGTGTTTATAACGAATCAAATTTATCTTAGTTTTTACAATATCTATTCTTTAAATAATTAATAAAAGGATTACCAAATCGAATATGTCCTAAAAGTCGTCATTAGAGAATGATGGTCGGAAAAGCACTTTTAGAAAGCACACATGATCCTGATGTAAATGATATTACACAACTCATGCATGTATTTACAATTTAACATATTTGTTTGTAAAATTACAATAAAGGATTTCAATGAGATTACAAGTCTCAATTCTTAACCAGACATGTTTTTTTGGATAAAATTCTAAAACTTCTGTTGGAAACGAAAAATATTTCTGTATATAGTGCTTTAAATGAGTAGCTTCTACTGTTTATAATTTGAAAAAAAAAAAAAAGTCAGTGCTTTTTTGGATGAAAATTATGACATTTCAATTAAAATGAATAATAATTTAAAGACGGGCTACGATAATTCTTAGCTAGATATGCTTGTTTTTGGATAAAATTATAAAATTTTTGTTCGACCTAAAATATACTTCAAATATGGTCCTTTAAATTAATAGTTTCTGTTGTTTATAGTTCAAGACTTCTTATCTTGTATTTTTTTCGGATGATAATCGTAATATTTTCATTGAGATGAATAATAATTGAGAGACGGGCCATGAATCAGGATGAGGTATCATAAACCCATTTTATATACTAAGGTTGACATATTTTGCATTGTCCACATAAATATTTATATGATAAATTTGGACAATTATTTGATATATATTTAATGTATTTGGAGGTACTAATAAAAGTAGGGATAAATACAAAGATGTTGATGTTTAGGGCACCAAGTGGCATTTTCGTCATATCAACCAAATGGAGGAGGGCAAATTGGGGATACAGAGTAGCAGAAATACGTGGTGAAATCACTCCTCCAAACCCCATCTCTTCTCTTCTCTTCACACAAAATTCTTAACAATTCATTCATTTCACACAAAGAAGACGATAAACAATTCAACAATCCCAAATTCTTCACCCTAGAGATCATCAGCCGGATGTTCCCAGCTTGCATGTTCACGATCCAACGCCCATAATTCACTGCTGATTGATCAAATCACGGCACGGCGGGCCTCAGCGCCGCATTTTTCCGTTTTCTCTACGCCTTCTCATGTTTTTTGCTGGCACCTGTGGAATTGGAATTGATGGAGTTGAATGAATCTCAGGATTCTAAGAGTTTTCTTGCGAAGATTTTTGTAGCAGGATTTTTGGAGACATAGGAGGAGGAGGTGGATGATGATGAATGATCTGAAATATTTTTATTCGTAGGGAGGTTTTTGATTCGTTGCTGTTTCAAGGTATTTGAATTGAAACCATAAGTTTTTTCTCTTTTTCCTTTTTAGATAATCTCCTTCAGTTTGTTTAGTGGTTTTTTTTGTGGTATCATCGTCATCATGATGGAAGGATACCTGTGTCCAAATTCGGTGATTGGACGCCTACTTTATCATACAGATCTGTGGTCAATAATGAACCCTAGGGTTTTCTTAATCTATACTTTCCTCACCATCTTCTTTTCGAAAACCCTAGTCTCAGCTTTGCTTAAGATGACATGATCAGGGAATTAAAAAGCTGCGTTTCTGCTGTAGATCAATACTAATTTTGGTCAAAATGCTTTTCCACTTCTGTATGAACTTGGAGAGTCCTTGCTGTAAATTAGCTTGATTTTCTTTTCTGCTTAATCATTTCTGTCTTGTCCCGAATGGATTGGGTGCGAGTTTGAATTGCTGCCTAATTTCTATTTAGCTTTGTTTGATGATGTTCACTATGTTTGTTTAGGGCCAAAGACTGAAAAGTCTGCTGTGAGTTTTGAGAAATTTGGGTGGATGAATGTGAAAACAGGGGTGGTGTGGCTGAGAATTGTGCCCTAAAGGTTTAAGTATTCCTTTTTCTGATTGTATTTTGAAGGTCTTCCAGCAACTTGTTTGCATGTAGATGTGGAAGAATATGGACACAAATACCTGTAATGTTAATAATTTGGATTCGGATGCCCTGTTGCCACCTCGAAAGCGGCTTTTGGCTGGATTGAAGAGACAGAATTCTGATGTTAATTCCCCTGCACCTTTGCCATCATCCCCTAATTGTGCTGGTAGCAAAAATGATGCCTGTAACAATATATATAGGTCCCAGTTGGGTAATCCTAATCTTTCGAGTGAGGAGATTGTTGAAGCCTCTAGGATTGCTGCTGTAGAAGCTGCAAAGGTTGCAGAGGCTGCAAGAGCTAATGCGGAAGAGAAGGCTGCAAAAGCTGCAAAGGCAGTGGCTGCTGCCAAGAGTGCCTTGGAACTTGTTGCCACTCTCTCGGAGGAAGCTGCTAACAAAGAAAAAGGTCTGAAAAAGAACAAGATGAAGAAGCATGTACCTGTTGAAACATTGTACAATAAAAACAAAGGCAATAGTAATTGTAGAACAGATGAAGAATTGGCTCGCAAGTTGCACCAGGCCATCAACAGTTCTCCAAGAATTTTGAAGAATGCGTCAGGTTCTGATACAAGAAGTCACAAGCATAAGAGGCTGAAAAGCTCTGCTGTTTCTGAGAGACCTGGTATTTCCAGTGGAGTTCCCATTGCGGAAGGGAATCGGCCTTCCTCAACTACAAGCAACGGTAATGGTTTAGTAGGAGATACAGACAATGAAGGTTCTCTAAAAAAGATAGACATGATTATGGTAGATTTGAACGCATCAAAGTCTGATAAACGCGACCAACTGAAGTTGGATAATGGGGAAGGGTGGGTACCCAGTAAAAGTGATCAGATGAAATCGGGGAACAGGGAAGCGGAGGCACTTGTGTCAAAAGATAAATTTGCTGAATCATTGGATAGTTTTGGTAAAAAGAGGGGAAGAATTAAGCAAAAGAAGTTGCCCTTGAGCATTTGTAGTTTCAGGGATCAAACTGGCCCCAAAGAGGAGCTGAAACCTCAAGGCATGCTGCAATTGGAAGATAATGCTGTCAGAACTGCCGTTGGCAATCAGCCCTTATTTTCCATGGGTCCTTCCAGTAGTAGTTTGAGGCCTGTTGATAAGACATCAATGTGGAAGTGTCAATCCTTCAAGGCACCTGCTTGTGTTAAACAAAATAAAGTTATGCAGTCATAGTGTTCATAGTGTTATTTAAACAATTGGAGGCTATCATGATAGAGTCTGATCGAGGTAGTTCCCAGTATGGTTTTTTGGTATACATAAGGCCCTCTTTTTGTCCCTTTATTTTCTTCTTTTTTTTTTCCCCTGCTTGTGAGTAGATTGTCATGATTTTGAACTGAAATGTATATTTGAATTGCTTGATTGCTTGCATATGTTTGTTCCATGTTCAGAATGTTGCTGCCTTTTTACAGTTTACAGAAGCATATTTGAAATGTGGACATATACACACTCTTTAAATTGTTCATGGGATTGTCTCAAGCAAATAAAACCATAATTTCTGCGTATATATATCTCTTTGTCCATATGCACCGCTCTAATTAACTTGAGGTATATGCCATATGGAGTTGCCGTGTTCCTTTTGATTTTCGTTGTAAGCTGATGTAATGAGTTTTGAGTTTTCGCGAATAGAAATGACTAGTTCTACAGTAGTAAAGTTTCAGGACCACCAAGGTGCAAACAGATCACTCACAGTTGATGGATTTATGAAGTGTTTGCGAAAAATTATGCTTTTAGAGAGTGATTTTGATAGAAAAAAGGTTGAAAGTTGAAAATTGTAGTAGAATTAAAGTTGGTAGTGTTTATAAAATAAAAGTTAAATTGGATAGCGTTTGAAGAAAATTATTTTTTTACAACTTAATTAATTAAAGGATATTTTTGTCCTCACTTGTTGAAAATATATTATTGTTTCTTATATTCATACTTATTGTTTAACAAAAATAATTATTTTTCATAAAAAGAATAATAAATTTTATTTCAATTAGTGTATTTTATATTTATTTCTAAATATTGATAAAAAATTTGAATGTTTAATTTAATAATACTCCCATTAAATAAAATAATTGTTGATTCATACACAATAATTAAATTTGCAAAAAAGAATATCATTTTATTAACTAATCATAACCATTTTTATTTACATCGTGTAATGATGTAGGAATAATAGAATTAGATATTATAGGAAAAAAAATATAAAAAATTTAAAATACTAAATATGTGAGAGTGTAAATTTTATTATTATTAATTATTCAAATTATTTTTTTTGTTTCCTTATTAAAAGGAACAGGGATCCCGATAATTCCCCCGTTAAAAAGAAATATATTCAAAATTGAAAATTTCAATATCAACTTTAGATATGTAATTTTAAAAAATAATAAAAATTGAATTAAAATTATTGTAACGAGGGTAAAATAGTAAAAAAAAAAAAAAAAGCAAGTAAGACCAGCTAAAAGCTAAAATACTTCTACCTTCTGGTTTAAAAATATTTTTCTTACCATTTTCAAAAGTAAAAATTAGTATCCACAACACTTTTAAATTCTTTTTTTAGTCAAAAGTTGAAAAACTCTTTTTCAAACTCTCCCAAATATTCCTTAATTCTGTTTTCTGGACAATCGGACTGTGTTAAAGACAGAACATTTTTACATTAAAGATGTTGTTTGCAAAGTTCTCTTGAGTGGTTGAATGTGTTAGTTCCATCTTGTAATCCAATGGTTTCCAACTCATTTGAGAATTCTAAATGTGTAACATATAATTAGATGATACGCAGATATCTATGTGTTGACAACTATTAATGCTTAGTTAACCAAATTGATGGCTTTCTTCGACATGTAGTAAATTGGATTTCATCACCAACAATAATATTTGGAGAAATTGAGTTATACATGCTCACCACCCAAATATTTTAAGGAAGAATTTTTATTGAAACCAAATTTGGTTGAATCAAATCAATCATAAAACAAATATGACACATTTATAATGCAATTGATTATTTCTTTAAACTATATACTAATCATACTGAAAATGTATTACAATTACCATATAATTAATTCAAGTCCGGCCAAAACCAATCTGGATTATAATTTCCCCCATTTTAAGCTGCCATAGGACTCAAACTATGATAAGGAGGAAAACATAAAAGAGCTAATAGTTTCTGCTTTCTACCTAAAGTTCAAATGTCATTGTATTATCAGAAAACAAATAACACCTATCAACAAAATCAATGTATCCATTGTTTCTGGAGGAAGATGATACCAGAGAACACAAGAGACTTTCTTTTTGGTTTGTTCAGCTTGTTATCTTTCGCAAGAAGGTTTCTCACTACCGTCCGTGCAAGATACATCAGTTTGCTTCTGCTTTTTGGAGTTGTTATGGCTCTCTTCATCCATGGCCTTTAGTTTGTTTTTTATTGCAGCTATTTTAGCACTTCGACTAATTTGTCCACATCCACCACCAGAAAGGCCAGACCTGCTTCCTTCAACACTTTTGGAAGAATTAGATAATCCTTCAACTTGGTATTTCTCACTGGCAAGACGAACAACCAAAGGGCGGCCACATGCCATTCTTCCATGCATCTTCTCCTTGGCCCTTATAGCTTCCTGCATGCTCACTTTAAAAGCAGGAATCAGGAATTGCTATCAGGTGAAGAAACTACAAAAGAGTAACTTACCTCTTTGGAACTGAACTGGACAAAAGCATACCCACGTGGCTCTCCGCGTTTAGGGCCACGGGCATGCCATAGGAAGTCTTCAGAGATAATCTTTCCAAATGGAGAAAACATCTTAATCAGAGCCGACCTGCAAAGACTCCAAAGTATCATAGGCTAGCAGGTGGAAACTGGAGTTCAGAAGAACATCTTTGGCTTCATAAATAACACTTACTCTGTTATCCTGAGATCAAGGTTACCAATATACAGTCTGCTCTCCAATTTCTCATCACTAATGGTGTTGGGGTCCTGCCATTGGTAATGAAAAGCCAAGTCAAGACCTCACCAGAGAACAACACAAATAATCACCTGTGTATAAAATTTTGTCTTAAAAATATCCTTTAATTTTGTAAGTATAAAACTCATAAAATATGCATGTGAAAGACTCTAAACTGAGTAACAAGCAGATATAGGATGGAAAGTGAAACATTTATATACAAGTGTAGATGCATTTCCATTTCCAATCCTCTGATTGATGGCGTCGAAGTACACATTGGATCTAACAAATTCTATAAATGAGCCATGAACATATTTCACTCGATAGGTGTTCTTCAAATTGTTTTTTGATTGGGGAAAGAACATAACATTCTTTCAATGACAATGCGCTGCATTATTGAACCTGATATTAACATGCTAGGAAATCCAGGTTGAAAAGAATCGAATATTGAGTGCTACAGATCAAATCAGTACATTAAAATAGGCACAAATAGTAACTTAGATGTAAATAAGAGCACATATGAGCAAAACTACATAAACATAACAAGATGATGAGTTCCTCCAGTGAGCACATAATTAAAAGAAATGGAAAAATACTGGAATAGCAAGATGAGGCCTACAGCAGAAAAGTACCATGATATTGTCTCAATAGATGATGGTTCAAGATGGCTTAAGCCTTTATCAATCTGCAAGCACAAAATAATGCAGCTCTGTGAGATTAGTAGCTTGGTCAAGGTACAGGAGAAAACAAATGAGCTGTTTCCTGGAATGCATGTGAATACTTTCAAGACATCAAAGCATTCTCTTAAATATGACACAAAAACACTGATAACTGATAGAAGTCAAGCCGTTACGCATTTCAGGAGCTTTTGCATGGACTTCTTCTTTTTAAAAGTGATTTTAAAAAAAGTAATTTACAGTAGAAGTGGAAAGTGTGGAGATTATTGAAAAAGCAGTTGAAAACATGGAGCTTGGTAAAAGAAATTGACTTATGCTTGGGATTGTAATAACAAGACCAATAAACCCTACATTCAGTATAGATAAATGAAGGTCTCCCAGATCAGAAATAAAACCTGGCAAGAAGCATCTCACCACCCAACTTGAATTAGCAACTTAATCCCGTCAATGTAGAATAATACAAAATAATTTTACTTTAGTGCTATATCCACAATGATTGTTCAATATCTTTTTCAAAATAATACCAAAATACAAACTTTGTTCACATTTACCCACCCCCCACCCAATAAGGAGAACCACATGAAAATTATGCTTGGTTTCTGAGATGCCGGACACAAGATTTAGACAGTTTATAGCTCTGAATTTGGGTTATATCGGATCAAAATGCAGTTATATCTGTATTATTCACAAACTCTATCATGATGTAACATGACCATATAGAATGCAAGACACAAAACCCTAGAAACCAAATACCAGCTAAACTTGAGGGGAAAAATACAACAAAAGGCAAGAAATTAAAAATATATAAGTCGAGAATTTACTTCAGATTAGATGTTCCGCCAATTCCCCAACAGGAACGAATTCAAGCTTCAGAGATGGAGAGAGAGAGAGAGAGAATTCAATGCGCAACTGTTCTTGAGAAGGCGGAACGCGAGGTGAAACGATTAGTTGTTAATGCCCAAACCTGAAATCGTTTTCTATGTTTAAAGTCGTATGTGTTGCTTTTATATTTATAAACGAGTGTCGCGTATTGCTTAGTCATTTGGCACGTAGGACGAACATACAGAGGCAGCAGCTGTGGTGGAGGAATTTGCTTCCTACTGAATCATATGACACACTGCAGACTCAATTGTCTTGCAGGACAGACTTGTTCAGCTGTCCACCAGTCTGCCCACTTTCTCCACCTCAATTTGTATTCATATCAATTATCATATGTTGTTATATCATAAATAATATTATTAATCCATCGTTTCATAATTTATATAAATATAAACGTATATGAGCAGTATCAATTTTCCATCTATCTACCACAGAAGAACGAACATAACAACTCGGTCGAGACAATGGTGAAATCACCTACTCGGTAGAAGAAATTGGTGAGTGAGTGGCAGGGGTTGGACATGTCGTGGATGAGGCAGAGCCAATCTTCTTCCTAAAGCCCTCATCGTCATTCCCCCCTTCTTTACCTCTTCCTCACACAGCTGCCTTACTTCTCAGCAATTTATGCAGTTAGGAAAGAACCCATTTCTTGATTTAAGGAAAGAAAGTAGAAGAGTCTGCCAGGGGTGTAAATGATGGTGGGACGGCGGTGTTTACAAAACATGGTGGTTGTTGTTTTTTCTCCAAATTGGTGCAAAGCCACTCATTACAACCTTTGAATGAGGAGTAGAGTAGAGCCCACAAATTTCCCAATTTGATCACTATCTGGTTCCTACTACCTTTTCTCTGTCATCCACTTGTTTCATCCCATTTCATGACTGCTACAATTACATCCTCAAAGACTCCCTTTTTCTCCATCACCAACCCTGTTTTTCCTACACTTATAGCCACCCTTTTTCTTGCACTTCCTCCTTTGTCTGATTCTTGTTCAAAAATGCTTCAGTTTTTCTTCTCGGTTCTCCCTTAGTGTATTACATTACATTCTGACAGTCCTCTTCGGGAACCCACAGATTTTTTCTATAAACACACACACAAACACACAATGGATGCTAAGTGTTTTCTCTTTTTGTATATATTGTTGTCTATTTTCCTTCTCTCAGCTGCTTTCACACCCCAAGATAACTACCTTGTCAACTGTGGATCAAGCAAAAGCAGTGTAGTTGTTGACAACAGATGCTTTGTTGGGGATTCATCAAAGAACTCCTCAGCTTATCTAACACAAGGTAAATCAATTGTTCTTGAAAATCCAAACCATTCTTCCACTTCTTCTGTTCTTCACACTTCAGCTAGAGTTTTCACTTCTGCTTCAAGCTATGCATTTAACATCAAGAGCATGGGCACCCATTTGGTACGTCTGCATTTTTCTCCATTCACTTATGGAAATTATGACCTCAGAGATGGTAATTTTAGTGTTCTTGCAAATGGGGTTTCTCTGTTGAGCAATTTTGGTGCTGAATTTACTGTTACTAAAGAGTTCTTGTTGATGGTATATAGAGTGGAGCTTGAGATTTTGTTCTTGCCCACTAGCGATTCCAGTTTTGCTTTTGTGAATGCAATTGAAGTGTTTTCTGCACCCAAAGATTTCTTTGTAGATGATGGTGGGATAGCATTGATTAGCCCTCATGGGATCCAAGAATTTAAGCAGAATATTTCATCCCAAATCTTGGAAACTGTTCATAGGGTTAATGTTGGAGGGCCAAGATTAACCCCTTTCAATGACACCCTTTGGAGAAGTTGGGTTCCTGATGAAGAGTTTCTTGTCTTGAAATCTGCTGCTAAAATTGCTATTACTACTAATCCACCAATTTACCAACTAGGTGGGGCTACTAAGGAGCATGCCCCTGATAATGTGTATATGACTGCTCAGCAGATGAATATAGTTAACGGGAGTTGGACATTGTTCAATATAACATGGGATTTCCCGATCCCATCTGAGGATGCTGTGCATTTCGTCCGGTTGCATTTTTGTGACATTGTTAGTGTTGCACTTAACACATTGTACTTCAATGTATACATTAATGGGCTGACTGCATACAAAGATGTCGATTTGTCTGCGCTTTCGTTCCATGAGCTTGCATCCCCTTATTACATCGATTTTGTTGTGAGAACTGTGAGAGATTGCGGCGTTCTGAGGATTAGTGTGGGTCCTTCTGAACTTAATCCTTTCAGGAAAAATGCCATTCTAAATGGGGTGGAGATCATGAGAATGGTGAACTTTGTGGATCCACCAAGGAGGGCTAATAAGAAAAGCGTTTGGATTTTGGTGGTTTCGGTTGTTGGAGGTTTCTTCGCTTTGATATTTCTGGTGATTTTAGCTGTGTTCAAATGCAGGAAGAGCAAAAGAAAACGACGACGTGGTGAAAGTGCTGCTTGGACCTCTCATGGGGCAATATATGAAGGAAACGCCCTTGCTTCTCCCGGCCCATATGGCTACTTTGATTTGAACATCCCCTTTGCTGATATTCAGTCAGCTACGAGTAACTTCGACAAGAATCTGGTAGTAGGGACCGGTGGTTTTGGCATGGTCTACAAAGGGATCCTTAGAGACAACACTAAGGTTGCTGTGAAAAGATGCATGCCTGGTTCCAGGCAAGGACTCCCAGAATTCCAAACTGAGATCACCGTCCTTCCAAGAATTCGCCACCGCCATCTCGTTTCACTTGTTGGTTACTGCAAAGAGCAATCTGAAATGATATCGTTTATGAGTACGTCGAAAAGGGTCCGTTGAGACACCATTTGTACGGTTCAAGTGTCCCACCTTTGTCTTGGAAACAAAGGCTTGAAATCTGCATCGGTGCAGCTAGAGGTCTTCACTACCTTCACACAGGCTCAGCTCAAGGGATCATCCACCGTGACGTCAAATCAACCAACATTTTGCTCGACGGAAACTATGTCGCTAAGGTTGCCGATTTTGGTCTCTCAAAGTCCGGTCCCTGTCTCAACGAGTCCCACGTTAGCACTGGTGTGAAAGGCAGCTTCGGCTACCTGGATCCTGAATACTTTCGCAGACAGCAACTTACTGATAAATCAGATGTATACTCATTTGGGGTTGTGCTACTTGAAGTTCTCTGTGCTAGACCTGTTGTTGATCCATTGCTTGTGGGGGAGCAAGTAAACTTAGCGGAGTGGGTGATGGAATGGCAAAAGAAAGGGATGATCAACAAAATCGTGGATCGTCGTCTCATTGGCCAGATAAAACCAAGTTCCTTGAAGAAATTCTTTGAGACAGCTCAGAAATGTGTGGCTGAATGTGGTGTTGATAGGCCGACAATGGGAGATGTGTTGTGGAACCTGGAACATGCATACCAGCTTCAGACGAATCAACGGCAAAACACAACAGATGTTACTGCAGATGACGTAGCAGCTACTAGGATTGTTCCTGAGGTTCCACCGAGACATGGTGGCGTAGATTCAAATGACGACAGTGGTAATTCAGACACACATCGACCAGATGAGTTTTCACAAAGTTGATAAATAGTGATGGTAGATAGATTATTACACAATTCATTTAGGAAATACATACCAATCTAGAATGATTCCTGAGGCAT
>NC_026151.1:8777996-8778436 GCF_000512975.1 Sesamum indicum
GATACATGTTCATGTTTTCTTGTGTCCTTGAGCTACCATACTTTGTTGAATTTGACATACAAATGGATGAAATACCATTGTTCTTACACTGGATCAAACGTTACAACTTTGCTATTGTTAGCCCATAATACATCATACCAAGTAATAATTTTGATAGGAACAGTCGATCGACTTAATAGTGGCACCTTATTTCTATGAAAGATAGGTCATGGGTTCGAGTTTTAAGAGAGTTAGAAAAACCGACTTTGATCCTCCTGTAACTCATGACATGCAAGTGAACGATCAGTGATTTATCAGACCCTATTTGCTTGGATACAATTGGATATAATATCATCATTTCACTTTTATCATATCACAATAAACATCAACAGCTCAATATTTTTTGTTATTATTTTTTTCTTTTTCATTAATGGTAGAATTGCTATTGTAAAATCAAATTG
>NC_026151.1:8778465-8801928 GCF_000512975.1 Sesamum indicum
CTCCTCAATCCTCGTAAACAGCGAACCCCACACACGGCACGACACGGCTCACCAATAACTCCTTATATGCTCCCATCACAGTATATTTCTTTGTCTTATTGCATTTTGGGGTTCGACCTTCTCTATATTTATGTTTCCTGACCTATAATTTATTTACACAAATTCTTTTCATTATTTAAATCCATAAAAAATATCAATATAATTCATACAAATTATTCTTACTTTTTTGAAAATTACATATACCTTCAAAAAACATTAGAGGTGGTTTCTATAATTATGTAATTGTATGGGTGATTTGTGGAAACAAATAATAGAACATGGGTGTAAATGTAATTATCCCTTATTATTAGTGTTTCTTTCTTTTTATTTTAATTCTGTATAGCTGTCTTGGATGGCTCCTATTCCACCCAACATTTATTTATGATAATGTATTATTTAGGTAAGTTTTTGGAATCAAATTTTTATAATAATCATTTAACACCTTAACTAACCTACATTATGATGGTTTCTTTTAAATACCCATCATTGATATTTTGCACAATTATTATTTTAAACTTATTTTCTCATGTTGGCAAATTTCAACATGTATGGAATTCAGGACTATAAATGATTTGAGTTGAGTCGAACACATCATTATTTAAATTTATCTGAATTAAATATTTAACCAGCAAATTACGTTTGAATTTGATTTAATTATTACTCTAATTAAGCTTTATTAAATTAAATATGAATTGAGTTCGAATAATATGATATTTTTTTATGTTTATCAAATCAAGTTAGAAAGCTTATCGAATAAAGAAAAAAAAAGATAAATCAAATTCAAATGAGTTTTATTTCATCAAGTATGGAATGATTTGATTCATTTTTCTGCATTAATTGAATTGGATGAAATAACCATATTAAATAACACATAAAATATTTTGTGACTCGATTAAGATATGATGTAAATTGCATGACCAAGTTGGCGAAGTTGAGACTCATAATCTTAAAGGTCATTGGTTCAAATTCCATCCACCTTGTGCTTGGAATGTTGTGTCTACTCAATAGTAGGTTTTGATTAGATTATTTATTTTGATATTATTGATTAGAATATGTCCGACAGACATGATTGTAATCAATTTATTTCAATTAATAATAATTCATTGCTCTTACTTAAAAAAACAATAATAATAACTATAAAATTATTTATCATAAATTAGGTCCAATCGAATTTGGTCTGATCAGAATTTTCATAATTAATTTTTTTAAGATTTTAAATATAATTTACAAAGAAAATATATAAACTTTTACATAATGTTTGGATTCGTTTTCTGAGTGTTTTGTTGTGTTAATAGAGAGAGAAAAACAAAGATAAATAAGTGTGTGTTAGAGATAGTATGTATGTTCGGATTTGTTTTTGGAGATAATTTAAAATAAGTATTATATATTTAATGTTGTGTTTTGGGAGACAAAAATTACTATTCATTGTCAAATCATGTCTTTGGAGATAATTTAAAATAAGTATTATATGTTTAATGTTGTATTTTGTTAGACAAAAATTACTATTCATTGTCAAGTCATGCTTTTTTTATATATATTTATGTATATATGTGTGTGTATATATATATGTATGTTTTTATGCTAAAATAGTTAAAAACGCCTAAATAAGGTGTTTTTGAATGATGACAAACATTGGGTATGTTTTGACTTGTCTCGAAAATAAGTTGGAAATGAAAACAAACATAGTGTTATTGTTTGTGCCCCGTCACATTTATCATTATTTTATAATTTTGAATATAAATTCATTTAATTTTTTAATAGTTTATCGCTATCATTGCATTAAACTTAGAGACATTAAATATATGTTTAGTCTTGTAATTGAGCAGATTAAAGCAGCATTTTGAATACAAATGTAATCTTTTGATTGTTTATTCAATATTTGGTGTTCGGACTAAATTCTACCAAAATTCTAATTTGATATCATGTGCATTAAATAATATTTTTTATTTTTTATGAGGTTAAATGTGAAATTCAACTATCATGTATTTCTATAATTAATTATAAAATTATAAAGTCAAATGTTATAATTTTTTTCTATTTCAAAATTGTTTCTCTAATACTTAATTATGACGCCAAATAATATATTTTTTTTTGTAAAATTTGACATAATTACGAATATCTTTTATTAGTTAAAAAATTATAAATATACCCCTCAAATAAAAAAATAATTATATAGCTCCTCGACATTAGGATGAAAAAATAACTACATTACGTTTGCTATAATATTGAAAAATTAAAATTCATAATTTAAAAGGACATTTTGAATACACTATAAAAATTAAATAAAAACTTAAATAAAATTAATAATTAGTTCATTATCATACGAGAGTTAAAATAAAAAAATATTTATAATTATTAAAATAATAAAATATATAATTATATCAAATTTAAAAAAAAAATGGGCTAAATTACCGTGCAACCCAAGAGTCAAACAAAAGCAAACAAAGGAAGGGAGGGTAGGAATGGAAATGTTTGAAATACAGGGAAAGAACGAGAATAGTGTGACAGAGTGGATGGATAAAGTGGAAGCCAAGTCGGTGTTGTGTTGTTTGGCACTACTACTGTTACTGTAGCACTATCACTTAATAATAATGACAATAGCGTGCTCTCCACAAAAACCGCCCCACCACTTTATCAATTTCTAGGCCTTGCACCCCCCACCCCCACCTACTTTATTTTTATTATTATTATTATTATTTTTGGATAGTTACACTCTTTTTTTAAAATTTTTTTTGATGTAATTATAGGTAAACTCTTTGTTTAAAAAATTATATTCTAGCATCCCTTATATTTACTTTCATCTAACAAATATCTTTTTTTTTTGTCAAAATTCACCGAATTTGCTGATATCAACAAAAAAATTTATATTTATCCTCAATTGACTTATAACAGGTTAAATAAATCTTCTTATCATCGAGTAATCCTCATACGTTTTCACGCGTTGATGTATGAGAGGATGTACATTTTCATCGTTATAAGGGTATTTTAGTCCGAAAAAATTATTTGACCTACAATAAATCAGTAATAAGTCAATTGATGGTAAGTATAAATTTTCATTCGTTTTTTTTTTTTGTTAATATTAGCAAATTCAGTTATTTTCTTACTAACGATAGACTTATTTGTTAGATGTAATTTCTCAAATCACAAGAGGTCTACGTGTAATTACACCAAATCTCTTGGGAGGAGAGCGTAATTGTCCCTTTTTTTATATCTAATACACATAAATATTTCTATCTTTGTAAAATTACAATATACACTTAAAAAGTTGTTAGTGTAATATATACTTTAGGTATAATTACATTCTACTCCTTTGAAACTTGATGTGATTAAATATAGACTCCTTATAATTGAAAAATTATATCTAGTATCTATGAGGTTTGCTTATGTCTGTCTAATAAATAAATATTTCCGTTAGTCAAAATTTACTGAATTTGTTGATATTAATAAAAAAACTGAATAAAAACTCATACTTACTATCAATTGACTTATTACAAGTCAAATAAATATTTTTTGACGAAATTACTCTTATAACATGAAGATAGATCTTCTCACATACATTAACGTGTGAAGATGTATAAGGATAATTTGGTTATAAAAAAATTTATTTGACCTGCAACAAATCAGTAATAAGTCAATCGGGTGTAAGTATGGATTTTATTCAATTTTTTCATTTAATTCATCAAATTCGATGAATTTCGACTAACATATGAAATTATTAACTAAATAGAAGCAAATTTTAATAGTACTAAATGTAATTTTTCAAATTACATGATGTTAATTGCATCAAATTTCAGGGGAGGATTGTGTAATTATCCCTGTACTTTAAGAGGTGTTTGTGTACCATTGATTAGGAAGTGTATTTATAATTACAACTACAATATCAATAGTTAGTTATAATTTTATCAAAAACATGGAGTGATTGCATGTTTAAACCTAATATCAAGGATTGTTGATGTAATTCACCATTCTCAAAATTCCTATTTTTTTTTTCTTTTTATAATAAAAAATTAAATAATAATAATTGGTAGAAATTAATTAAAAGAAATATTTAATTCCTACAAGATGTCAAATTTAAATCATAAATGTCAATTAAAGAAGGAATATGTGACCACAGCCCAATATCCTAAATTAGTATTCGTTAATTTCTTTTGTGGGCAACTTTTATGATTATATGATTGATATTAGGGTAAAGTTATATGATTATAATTTCACGTGGGTATTTTTTTTTCAAATAAAAAAAATATTTATAAGTATTTGTAATTTTTTAATCAACGATTCAATATCTGTAATTATGACAAATTTTAAAAGAGCTCTTTAAAATATACCTTTAATTTTAATTAGAAATAATGACTTATTTCTATTAAACATATAATATATTGTTTTAATGATTACATAGTTAATAATTATAATTTACGAACCTTGAGAAAAATAACATATATCATAATATCGAAGTCAGCTCGAATATCTCATTTTCGATTCATTTAAATTCTTTCACACAATATTAAGTAATATACATTCTGAATAATACTTTCATCAAATTCTAAAATATTCATACTAAAATTACTTAAGTAGGATTAGATTCGAAATCAAATATCTGCATGTGATTAGATATGGGGTTCAGATCTAATATTGATGATTAGATCACTTAACCCCATATCTACTCCATTTATTTTGAAGTAATTAGGAAAATTATGCACCTTTATTTGCACAAAATTATTATTATTTTTTGAAAAAATATACATACGTTCACTAGAAATGTTAAAATTATTTATACAAACAACTGATGCTGTTTGAAAAATTACACAGAAGTTTATGAAAAATGTCAATATCATTACACAGATTATTTTTATTTTTAAGCTGTCAATGATGTTTTTTGTAATTATGTAAAAAGATTAGGGTGATTTGTGTAAATAAATTATAAATAAGAGGTGTAAATATAATTATTTTTAATTTTTGTATATTATTAGTAATGAAATATTTAAAACTAAGTGGGGGACATCAATTTTTATTTTTTAAAAATCTATTTGATTGAATTTTAATTCGTGTGAAGAAGAAAAATAAATTCCCATAAATTGATTTAATAAATTCTGAAAATCAAAATGGATTCCATTTCAATTTTGAAAAGGGTCCCCCAAAAACTTACAAATTGAGGTATTGACCATTTGTTTTTCCCTCTATGCGTCATTTCGCGCACATCGAAGTAAAAAGTGTGTGAATGTTCATCTCTTTCTTCCCATTGCTCACAATCATTGATATTCCTCATTTTGAATTCTTGCAGTAAATATACTACTCTACTCTATTCATTCTGTCATTTCCCTCATTCAAATTAAAGTAGAAATCTTCAATATCCATATATAAATCTGTGGAGAGAGAGAGAGAGGGGGGGAGGTGAAGAGAGAGAGAGAGAGAGAGAGAGAGAGAGAGATTTGGGGGTCTGTGTTCTTTTGAGGGGGATTGGGGTTTTGAAGAGAGTAGAAACTGTTGGGAGGAATTGAATTGAGGATGACGGAGGTGACCCTCCATGTATATGACGTGACGAATAGTGGTAGTGAGAAGACTAACAACACTATTATGCAGATCAACAAGATCTTCAAAGATGGAATTGGGCTCGGTGGCATCTTCCATAGCGCTGTTCAGGTTAGTAAATCTATCTTCTTTTTGTTGATTTGTGTGTTTACTGCTTGCTTCTTATGTGCACTTGAATTTCTTTCCCCATTACTTTAGTTAGTTCTTTTGGTTTTTTTGAATTGTTTACTTTGATTGGTTTCTGGAGTAGATCTAGGGTTTTGCTCCGTGTACTTGGTTTGATGAAGTATTTCCTTGGCCATCTGAGTTCTTGGTTACATACCGAAACTTCCTGTGCTTTCACTTTTGAGTCTTACTATGTTGGATTTCTGTCGCCATCGTATTCTGATTTGTGGTCCTATGACCCTTCCGGGTTCAATATATCGGAGGAGGCATCTTTCTGTTCTTATTATGCTTTCGATTCTTGGAGTTGGGTGGAGGTGGATGGGCGGGTTTGGGAACTTGTGAATCTTGTTGAGGAATTGAGGATACTGTGCAACGGGCCAAAAATTTCTGGTTTTGGCAAAATATGGTGGCGCTTTAATCTTTTGAACCGCTGGTGTAGATGAAAAGTTAACAATTCCTTGAAGGATTTGGTGAGCATTCCAGAAAGTACCAAGAGCAACTTGTAGAGCTGTGTACGCCTAGTCTGTTGTTTCACTTCCCGAAAATGGTGATGTACTATATTTACTTGTGACAGTTCCTTTTAGTAGAGAACCTTAATCTTCTTGGATTGGCAATTGGATTGGGCTTGGATGAGAGTTTGGTGCGACCTTGTTGTTGCTAATGCATTTTGCCCGTCCAGCCCATAAGTTGAGAACAGCTCTTCATCCAATTTCCTCACTGAAAATTTCCTCCTATATGATATTGAATGCTTTTGGACTCATAGAGGTGAAGTGTTCGCTCTTTTAACCAAAATTCACTTGCTCAACAGGTTTATGGAGATGAAGAATGGTCATTTGGGTTCTGTGAACAGGGTACTGGGGTGTTTAGCTGTCCTTCAACAAAGAATCCAATGTATACATACCGTGAAAGTATTAAACTTGGGAGAACATCATTCTCTATCTACAAGGTCAATCAGATACTGAGGGAACTTAGTAGAGAGTGGCCTGGACACTCATACGATTTGCTATCGAAGAATTGCAATCATTTCTGTGATGAGTTCTGTGAGAGACTTGGCGTGCCAAAACTTCCCGGTAATTTCACTCTTCCCCTCTCACTCCCGCTGTTTCACATGTGCAACATTTAATTTAGTAATAAAAGCGACGTCTATCCCTTGAATTTTGGTTTAGGAATGAGGTATTCTTCAGCTAATGTGCATAATTGTAGTTTTATTTATTCGTGCGAGTTTGCGTGGAAATGCTACAAATAATCAAACATTAGCTTTCTGTTGGGTTAGACAGAATATTTTCATGTTTTTTTTTTTTGCAAGTCTACCATCTCCATCGGTCCCAAAACAGAAATTTCATGGAAGCAATTTTTTATGCTAAACAACTTTGCATCAGTTTTTACATATCTCTGTTTGAAACAAATTTAACTCCTTGAAAAAGTGAAATGCACATCTTTTATGTTAGAATTCTGTTCAGCTGCTTATGTGCCAAAATTCTCATTTTTGTCTAAGCATATAACATAAATTTGATATTTAGCCCGTCATCTGCTAAGTTGATTTGATACTTGGGCTAAATTCATTTGATAGTCTGATTCTGAATCATGCTTAGCTTTATATTTAAGTTGAGACTTTATTTGCATATAACAGCTTGATTGTGTTGTAGTTTCCATGGTGAATTCAAGCCTGTGGATATGTAACTAGAAGCCAATTAGTAGATTGTCTTGAACCAACTCTCCACCCACCTTCTTACACCTCGGAGTGCAGGCTACCACAGCCACGCTTTGTGGTTGTGCATTTGTACTCATAGGGTTCTCCTTTTTCCAATTTTAATTATCATGAGACATCTTCCCTACCCTCTCCTTGATTTTCTGCAACTGTGAACTTATGGTTTTTGTAACAGGTTGGGTTAACAGGTTTGCACACGCTGGTGATGCTGCTGCGGAAATAGCTGGAAACACAGCATATCGAGTAAGATTCCATCTTTCTCTTATTCTGTTTCTTCCTTTGACCATTGAGTGGAAGTTTCCTACAGAGAATTTTGAGCTTGCCTTCAACCTTTTTGTGGAACCTACTGGCTTACAGCCCTACCAAGTTCATTCATGTATTTGCTTCAATATTCAGTTGAGCCGGGAATGCAATTTTAAATTGAAAATAATCTGCATGATTAAGGAACTTCCTATATCTTCCCACCTCATTGTCCCTTGTTTTTATTGTCTTTGCTCTGGTTACCGTCCAGTGTGAAAAATGTGCTTCTTGTTCTAATGTCTTGCTCATGTTGGTGGTGCTGCAGTTGAGGCAAGCTAAAACTGAAATCATATCTGCTAGCAAGGTGGCATACCGGTTTTTAGCAGGAGTTGCATCCAACAACTCGGTGGTTGCTCCAGAGTCTCCTGGAAACTCTACGAGAGGAAGTCCTAGGTTCCAGACTACCTGGTTCAAGAACCTAATTTCGAATGGTGCTAAACCATCCAATAGTTCAGAAACAGAAAATAAGAACGATGAGGCAGCACATCAGCAACAGAGACAAGACGATGAAGCACCTTTAAGATTGAATCCTCATCGTGATACCTGATACTGTATTTTCACTGCCAACTTTTGCAATGTATTTGTTGTGGTCAGGGGCTCAGGGCACCCAAAACCTTTAGCAATCTCTATTTGTCTTGGGCCTTGTGGATTGTTGTAAAATGATTAGTTTTATTCAACTGTGAATTTGCCCAAAAATTTGACATTTGAAAAATAGATATCAACGACGGTAACCTTGAATTTTGTGCATTCTGAAGTAAATGCAAGCTCTCTCTCTGGTGATTGGACTATTATAGCAAGACAAGTTTACAAATATGGCAACTTGATATTTAAAATTTTGGCACTTGTGTCGACTGGCATTGACCAGATTACTAGGCAGGGAGCTCACTCGAACAGCATCAGCTGAACTGAAGGCCACAACCCCGATTCAGAAAAGCTCTCAAGAAAAGTTCAGATCAGCACAGTCTAAAACTAGTCACACTACCACCAACCACCAATTTGTATTGAAGAAAATAATCAAATCAAGAACTTTGTAACCAAAAATCGAACTTGATTGGCATGAGAAAGCCCATAAATAGGTATTGCTAAATAGTTCATAAGTGATAAATAAAGCTATAAGCAGTAAAGACAGCTATAATTGTAACCATGCAAATCTGCCAGAGAGGATGTTCATTTAACCACCATGATGCAGACTTCCAACAATCATATACCAAACGAAAAGCTTAAGCACCACCAGCCGACTGCTCTTGCTCATATTTTACACAATTTTATTGTCGGCACCAATACTTTACTACATACTTAAGCTAGGCAACGCCAGAGTTTCGCACAATCACAAAGAAGTAAGAAAGCCAGTGCTGTGGTGAAAATGGGTGAAATACAACTATAACAGAAACTTGGCAAACAAGAGAAACCAGCAAAACATGCAATTGCTATCCAACAGCACCTGAAAGATAATTAGTTATTGCTGTGGTCAGTTGTAAAATGTCATTTTACCGAACGAGCAAATCATAAACTATTAAGCCAAGTCGCGAAAAGTGGGACGAAGACTCAACTAACAAAAAACATAATAAATTCCTAAGCCAAAGTTTGAACCTGGCGATAATACAAGCTTGAGATCCAAGAACTAAGATAGGTGAACTCACTTCAGACATGCATATACAGAACATTATTCAGGACAACATAATCTAGTGCAGCACAACGTGACTAGACCACAGATGATTGTTCCTTTACCCTCATAAGATATGGTTGATGACAAGAGCATCTACCCGTGCATCATCAGCTATCTTAAGGGATGAAACAGCCTGAGCAGCAAGATGACCAGCAGATAAACCAACAGGACCCCAAACTTCTTCTCCCAAATATTGAGGGTAGAGGCTGCTAGCCAGATGATCAGACGAGGTCACCAAGTTAGAGTTTCCCCAGAGATTCCACATGTGCCCATATTGACAAGTATCAGAGACCCTTCCAACATTTTCACAAGAATATTTTGACAGATCATGATAATGAACTAGCTGCTGTCTTCCCCCCACAACAATGTTGATGTTGCTAGCATAATCCCACCGGGTCAACCCTTCATCCTCCTTTAGTACTACTTTACTTGAATCGTCCGAGTCTTCACCAAGTAGGACATGCAGTGCAACTGCCTCAGCTATTGCGGCGCCTTCTTCATCAAGCCTCTCCTGCTCTTCTTTCTTTTTCAGTTTCTTTTTTTCCAGTTCAGAGCGAATGGCTGCAGAAGTAGCCAAAGCCTTCTCTAAGCGCCTTTTTTTCTTCTCGGCCTGTTTAATGCGATCTAACTCATCCTTCACCGGTTTCTTCTTGGCTTTCCTAACACCAGCTGTTATTTTAGCACACTCCATGATATCCAGTCGCACTTAACTTAATGCCAAAATCTACTATTTTCCCAACTTCCTTTTAGCTTTCCCAGTAAAACTTCCCTAACATGTGTACATTATATAATTACCTATATGTTTCCTTTTCTTAGTGACTTATTTCGAATACTCAACAACTTAAATGAAAACTTGGAAACTAGAAGAACACTCTATATATGAAACCTACACCCACTCGGGTCTAAATGAATACCTCATTTTGCGCACACTACATTCCCAAAAAGAAATAACAGGAGAAAGGTGAAGTGAAAACTGGTAAGAACTCATGCATCTATCCCTCATTGTTCTCCCCAATTTCCCACTAGCCTTGCTACTCATTTCACACACACACACACACACCACACACACTAGATTAAGGAATGATTCAATTGACCTTAAGTAACTATCTGTTCAGTTTAAAATATCTCACATGGCCTTCCCTCCTGCAACAAAGATGAATAAAATCAGGATACATCCGACAAAAGGTAAAGCATCATTCAAAACATTCCACCCACATGCCAATCATACAACTACACAAACACAAAACAAAAGCAATAATAAAGTAGACGAAAAACTATGATATCAAACTGCCATAGCGCACAAATAACCACCAACATTACACATCAAGAGAATCAATTCATAATCTAGCAGCAGTCATTGACACGACTATAACACCACCATTTCCAAACTGCCACAGAAAGATTTCAAGAATCCATCCAAGAATCAAACAAACCAGCACCATCAAGAGATAAAATACACTGATGACTTATGTTCTATCAGTTCAATATTCTAGAAAATCATTTAAGTCCAAGATTCGCAGCACAATAATTTATCTCCAATTTCAGATCCTACAAAAAAAGGCATAATTGCGACAACCAAGAGACAAGTTCACCACCCAACATTCAAGCAAAGATCCGAATACGAACTATGACCGTATGCATAACTATATCCTAAATCAATTCAACAATTCATAATCCAATAAAAAAAAACCCCAAATAATTTAGCACAGGATCCACTTAGCCCAGATGCCTAAATCTCAATCCCAACAAAGATCAATCCCTTTACGCGTTAATTAGCATCAGACTAAAAAAAACCACAAAGAAAATCTCCCAATTCCCCCCAAAAGAATAAAAAAAAAAAAAGAAACATCGGGATGAAAATGAAGCAAACCTGACGGAATCAAGGAGAAAGAAGGAAGGGCCCCTTCAGAAAACAATCGCAATAGAAACGAAGAAACCACAGCAACGACGAAAATCAGAGAGAAATTTGTCGAATTGATTTTTGGAGAATGCTTGGATCTGTATCAGCGCGCGTGAGAGAGAGAGAGAGAGAGAGAGAGAGGAGAGAAAGGGGCCGCGGGGGGTAAAATAACTGATCACATGAGATTGCCGGGTGAGAAGAGACGGGGAAAGGAAGGGTAAATTGGGAAACTTGGAAGGTATTGGACACGTGTCAAATGTCAAGGAGTGATCCAGAATTTCTGACTTCTCAATTTCCTTTTGTTGTTGGTGGTATTGTGATTGTTGGGGAAGGATAAGAGGGCCAAACGCGCCTGTGTAATTACATAACTGACCTTGAAAACTCCAAAAAAGTCATTCAAACCCACACCCCTCATGATTCTTGAAATTGATCAATATTTTGTTCCTCCAATCCCATACCATGAATTAGTTATATCTTTTTACTCTTCACAATGTATTTATGAATGGAGATCCAGGAAAAAAAAAAAAAGAAAAAGAAAAAAGGATTATTATTTTTATTATATTTGCCATAACTAAAAATTTTTAAGTCGACGAAATTACATGTTTAGTTCTGTACGATAAGGACTCAAAATTTTTGATTCTCCGCTTTATTGAATTTAAAATGATTCTAAAATTGAAAATACCGCAATATATTTAGTCATATATTTTATGAAAATTTTAAAATAGCATCAAAAGATGAGAATTTTTTTTTGAAAAAAATAAAAAAACCAAACGACAATGACACGCGCAATATGCGGGTCCATCAATTGTGTCAGCAGCCAAATTAATATAATGCCGTCTATTTTGTTTTAATAAAAACTTGAATATGAGACTAAATGCTCGAATTTTCTCAATTTTATAATTAAAATGTGTTGAGTTTTTTTTTTAAAAAAAATTGAATTATTTTAAAAATTCCATATAAATGGTACTGGAATTATAATTTTGCATCTAAACTGTTATTTCCTTTATTAGGAATTTTTTTTTATGTATAAAAAGGTTATAAAATAATTTAGAGTAAATTACATTGACATTCATTTATTTAAGTCAATATATATATATATATATATATATTCTTTGTCTTTTATAAAATTATAAATACACTCTTTAAAATTATAGTTGTAATAACAACTACACTCTCTATTTAGAGATAAATATTTACACAAATACCCCCTGAAAATATTAGACTAACACTAGTCTATATTATATAAAAAGAAACAGCCTTCCACATTTATAAATGGTAGTTAATGATATTGTTGTACCAATTTTTTGTAAAACTGATAATACTTTTCAATCAATAAAATATCTAACTCATTTAACTTTATAAATTTTACATTAATTGATAATTTAGTATTTTTCTTTCTTTCTTTTTTTTATTTTTAATATAATATATTGATTCATATATTTTATATTTATTTATAATATTATTTCTAATACATTTTACAGAATGTAAAAAAATTATTCATTATATGCATACAGAAACAGTGTGCCACAATGACTAATTGAAAAAAAGAGGTACTTGTGTATTAGGAGTGAAAATGTCTTTTACTTTATAAATAAATTTGGATTGCCTTTCAACATGTAGAAATGATAAAAAGACTTGGGCCAAATTCAAAGAATGTATTTTGGGTTGGACTTTGAAAACTAAACTGGGCTATTGAAGATGGGCCGTGAATTGAGTTCATAAGCAAGCCCATTTTTACCATACAAATCTACTAATTTCTTAGTTCACATGGGGAGTGTTCTGCAAAGACTTGTACTTTGTGGTGGGAATAAGTTGTAAGTTAAGTAATAATAAAAATTTGCAATATTTGAAAAAGCGAAAAAAAGTTGAAGTTTGTGTATTAGAAAAAATAATTTAATACTTAGAAATTTACTAATAAGCTGTAGAAATTGGTAAAGAATTACTTATAATTTTTGATTTAAATAAACTTAATTTAAGCCGTTGAAAAGTATCAAAACACCCCTTTCTAACTTATTTCAATAATAAGCTCATAAGCGCTTAAAAATAAGCATTTGCAGTCTGCATAATACATTTTATTGTCCCTTAAAAGACAACTCAATGAATTGTACTCGATAAAGCAGAAGAAGAAGAAGAAGAATATATCTCAATAAAATTAAATAATATATCCAATCGATGTATTAATATTGAATTAATACAACTATATAGATAAGAAAACGAAACAATTATAATAAATAATATAAAATGTAATAATTAATACCCATAATTTTTTTTTATGAAATTTGAACTTATAACCTTAAACTTATCTATAAAATGGGAAGTTGTATCACCAGACTAACATTATAGATAGTTTATCTCAATGAATTAATAGTATAGATATGGGAAAAGAAAGTGGGTTTTTTGGTACAAACAAGGTCTTGTTAAAGGAAGGAGTGGGATTAGTTGTTGTGTGTTTGATTATCCATATTATGTAATAAGTTAAGGATGTCATATCCATGTTTGACATAATTATATTTACACCTCTTATAGTTTATAATTTGTATACACAAATTAATATAATCATAAAAATTATTCTTGGCAATAAAAGAAAGCGGGAGTAGTTTATGCAGTGACATTGAAGCTTTTTGGAGGTTGTATGTGTATTTTTACAAAAAACAGAATGTTATTTGTGTAAATAATATTGACGTTTCTGCCGAATGTATATGTAATTATTTAAAAGACAGATATTTATACAATCAATCCATAAAATCAGGGAGTATGTATAGATGTATTCATCCCTTGATGTTTTTGATCTTGTAAAATTACTTTTAGGTATTTTCTTAAAGTTTTATATTTCTCTTTGGTTCATATGTTTATCTTAATTCTTTTATATATTACTTTTTTCTCCCACAATTAATAATAATTTTTATTGTTCTATTTGTTGATGTATTCATTATTGCAATACAAAGTTTTGCTTCTCTTTAAAAAAATAAAAAAATAATTACGAAAACACGCAGTATCTGTGTGTATAAATTTTAGTAATGCTTTTATTTATGGAAACTTATAATTTGTTTATTTATATTAAAATTTATTATTGTCTAACAACATCAAATACAAAATCTATCTGGTAACCCTTTTTAGTACATTAATTATATTAAATTAAAAATTTACACTTTCTAAAATATATGTTATATTGATAATGATGATTACGCATACATGCAAAATATATATATTAATATGTTATTACAATTCCAATTAACAATAAACTTAAATACAATAAAAGTAAATTTAATTTTTGAGTACACACACGTAATCGTATGAAATTAATTTCGTAAAAAAACTTAATTCGAGTAGTTAATTTATAAGTACACCTTTAAATAAGGTATTTTATGGGGGTGTATTCGAATTTTTATTGATCAGTAAGAGTGTATTTGTAATTACAACTATAATTTAAGAGGTTTACATGTGATCTTTGTAAAGGGCATAGATGAATTATGTATTTGAATCTAATATCAGGTGTGTTAATAATATAATTTAACCTAAAATTTAATTTAGTTAGGATATAATTTTTATTAGAATAAATTAGAACGAGTTCCACTGAAATATAATATAATTACAAGTACCGCTCATTGTTTGAAAAATTATCAATATCCTCTTGATTTTAACTATTGTCACCAGCCCATTTCGTTAGTTTTCATCTATTTTCTATGACGAACTGATCAAAATGTCTTGTGGAGTATAAGTTATAATGTTACTTATATTTAAAAAATTTTAAAATTATTTTATGGACTAAGTGGACAACTCTTTTTATAATTTTTTATTTAAAGAAAATATAATATAACAAGGGCAAGGTTGACAATTTTCGATTTCCATCCAAAGATTATATGATTTCATCAAACATTAGGGATATTGATAATTTTAGAAATAATAAAGTGTATTTATAATTATGTCAAATTCCAAAAAACTCGTTGTAATTTATGTTGTTTTTAATATTGCAAATAGGAGTTGATAGACGTACACTCACATCTGCAAACGTGGACTTAAGTTTTAAAGGTATAAATTTAGAGACAAGTATTTAATTATATGTAGAAGAAGTCCATTTTTGACGAATTTAGAGCACTAGAATTCTCCAAAAACAAGTGATCGAATTCCCTTTCACAGTCCACCACTTTATTATTAATTCCAAGAAAGAAAAGGAGGAAGTAAGATACAAACACAGAATGCAGGATGAATT
This sequence comes from Sesamum indicum, assembly GCF_000512975.1. Classification (NCBI taxonomy): domain Eukaryota; kingdom Viridiplantae; phylum Streptophyta; class Magnoliopsida; order Lamiales; family Pedaliaceae; genus Sesamum; species Sesamum indicum. The sequence goes on from NC_026151.1 coordinate 8,793,980, forward strand.
TAATGAAGTTCACAAGAATAAAATCTCAAGTTGCACATGCATGCAATTGCAGCCTGTGATATTCAATTTCGGAAGCATATAGATATATATGTATGTATGTATGTATAGTGTGTGAAAACACAAAGACAAAGACATCTATGTTAGGCAACAAAATGTCAAGAGACAACTTGTATGGTTTGATTCAATAAGGTTGGTGTTTTTTTATTTTATTCCACCCCATACAGATGCGCACATTCACACTTTGAATTCCAGACTTTGAAAAGAGATTTTATAGCCCAAAGCGTAGATAATAATAATAATTTTATCTACTTGTGGAGATTAGGTGAGCTTCATTAATATGTAGTTGTAAAATTCAGAAAATAGGACAAGGAATTGAGGTTTTAGTCCCCTATATTTTTCCTTAATCACAAGTCAAAAATCAAATCCATTTAAGGTGGGAAAATATCACAAAATATGTCTGAAATAAATGTCATCTAAAATTCTTAGACAATTTAATCCTTCTATTAATTTCCTTCTCCAACTCCTCAAGCCCTCCCACTTCTTCAAGTTCCTGCACAAACCACCTCATAAATCAATCTCAATAACCACAAAACAAATCAAATCAAAATTTCCAAAAGAAATCAGGATAATTCAACGAAATTACGTTTGAAGTATTTATAATAGAGAAAAGACAACCTTAGGTCCGAAGAACAATCCGTATGGGACTCCATTGAACTTGTCTGAGTGGTGAAGCTGAAATCCCAAGCAACAAAATGGAATAAGATCATAATAGTAAAATGCTACTTATTATAGTAACAAAAAAGGTAGAAAAATATAGCTTTTATTTTATTAATCAATGCGTAATTAGTTATGATTAGATGAGATTGGTTAGGTGGATAATTGCATTGTTTCTATGTTATTATTGTTTTACGTACCTGATGAGCTGCGGCTACTCTTCTAAAATAGGGAACATTGGCGATGGGCCCCACCGGGAATCTCCTGTGGACGAGACCATCGTGGACGAACATGTAGGCCATGCCGAACATCGTGATTCCCAGACCCTACATCAAATGAACGCCGTTCATTTCCATGATTAGACGCAATATCGAATACACGAGAAGACGATCACATTGAATTGGTGGTGTATGATGAGGGTGCAAGATTGCCCAATTGAATTTTCTATTCTATTTAATATAATATGTTAAGTGTATAAACTTTTTTCTCAAAATAAAATACACCATGTCATCATTTGTATGTTTAAAAAAATAAAAATTACAATGAATAAAAAATCCGAAAAGGACAAGACGAGTCAACTCATACAATACGACGTCAAAGACTTAAGTACATATTTAGATCGAATTAATTGAATTTGAATTAATTATACAACAAAGTCTAATAACTAGTATGAGAAGCGCGGAATCGAATGTTATTACCAAATAAGCCTTGAAGAATAAGGAAAAACAAGTATAGAAAGAAGAAACTCACAGCGCCAAAACAGAGGCCAGGGACGAGGCCCTTGTGGAAGAAGCCGTAGGAGAGAAGGGCTATGGCTGGGACAGCATTAATTATTGCAAATACATCGTTCAGTTCGAAAGGACCTTCTCGTGGTTTATGGTGCGACTGCAGTCCAAAAACACAACTTTAACTGTTCAATCATTGCAATCATGCCCACTTCAATTATACAACGATTATGCTCACTCAACAGTTTAACAGTGGTCAATTATTGAAGGATGGTGTGTGTTTTAGAAAAATTCTTATTCAAATCCCCAAAAAAAAGGTTACAGATTGGGTTGTAACCAAATCAATAACAAAATAAATTTCACATATGATTGATTGGTATTATTTTTTTAGTACGTATTATATTTGGTTCTGATACGGAGGTCTAACCAAACCTAGTTGGATAAAAATTTATGATACAGAAAACAGCCACACGCATGACACAACAAATTGATTAATATTTTTAAACTGTGAAGACACGTATAATTGATTTGATTCGAATAAAAATTTAGTATGTATTTAGAGGTATTGGTGGGAGTTAAAGAAAGTAACCTCGTGCATGTGCCACAAGGAAGCGTGCCACAGTGCTTTATGCGCCCATCTGGCCCAGAACTCCATTCCCACCTGAACATTTTATTCAATTTCCAGTCTATGATGAAAATGGAAAAAGAAGCAAAAAAATAATTGAAGACTATGGCACAACTTACAGCAGCTCCAACAGAGAGAGCAAATGTACCCAACATTTCTGCGTAAGGTACCTCTCCTCCCTGCCCCACCACAAATTTCATCAATCATAAACACACTTGTTTAAGAGAGAAAGGAGGAAATTAAGGAAAGGGAAAGTTGGTAATCAACCTCCATTTGCCAAGCAAATCTGTAGTAAACAGCCATGACAGACATGGAAGTAATCCCGAAACTCGACATAACAGCCGCAATCAGGTAAGTAAACCTCTCCGATCTCTTCCTCGCCACTTTCTCCGCCACCGCCGTCGCGATTTCCTTCCTACTACTCTCTTCCCCACTTTCCTCTCCCAGACGCCTCAATTTCTCATCCTCCAACACAAAACACACCGTCAGATTGGGCTTCTTCCTCGAAATCCCCGGAAATTTCCCAAGGGAGTGGGAAAGCCGTAAAGCCGGTGCGGCGAGTGAGCTGGGCTTCGGGCCAAGAAGTGGACTGTGCTTAAAATGGACTACGGTTCTCGAGGGAGTGGCGATGTAAATCCCGGCCGCCATGTGAGGTGGCTCTGGCGGAGGAGAAGGATTTCAGGGGAGGTCAATTGCGTTTCAAATTAGAGTTTTATAGAGTTATACAAGTTAGGAGAGGAGGTTCCTACGGCGAATGATGTGTAGGTGAGAGCGAAGTGGACCAGGGGGCCGTGGGGGGACGTAGACCACATGTTAGCGTCTCTGCGGTTGTTACTGATTGATTTGGGGGTTAAATACTCGGAAGTCGGAACGGACACGGGAGCCTCCATGTGCTGCAACCACTGTGCCCTCCTTTTGCTAATAAATTAAAAATTAAGTTGAGAAACTGGTGCTTCCTTCTTTTTTGTTAATTTAAATTGCTAAGTTAAACGTGATCATATTATATAAGAATAATTATTTACGTCTAAATTCTTTATGGTTTAAAAATATACATTTACGCGTTTGTTTCTATATAATAAATAGATTTATTTATTAATTTAAATTAATTAAGTTTGTGATATTAAAATTCATATTTACCTCGATACTCACTTATTGTATGTTAAATAAATTTGTTCTTACCAAAATATCTTTATAAGAGTGAAGATATATTTCATTAAAGATGTGTAAGAGTAATTTGGTCAGAAAAGATTTATTTGACCTATAATAAGTAATAAGTAAATTTGGGATAAATATAAATTTTCATTCAACTTCTTTTACTATAAACAAATTCAGATTATTCTAGCTAACAGATAAATCTATTTGTTAGATAGAAATAAACATCAATAATATCAAATGTAATTTCTCAAATAATATGAAATTTGCATACAATTATATTAAATTTTAGAATAAAATAGTATAATTATTATTATTATTTTAATTTTTACTTTTATACTCAAATGTCATGGGAGTTTTAGTCAACCACATATGTCACGCGAATTATTATACTCGGATTAAGAAGAGGCTTGACCTATTTAGGACCGGAGTCGGGACGTTGAACCCACAGTAGGGGTAGCAATGGTATTTCCCATAAGGTCGGTAAAAGTGCGGGCCAACTGTCGAATGGTAATGGGAAAGGTGATAATGTGGACAGTGGTACGATGACGTGTCAGTGTGCCAGGGTTGGCACTGGGGGGAATGTGAGGTCGACGTTCCACCGTCAGATTGCGGACGCGCAGCTCACCGTTATCCCCCGTTTTGACGTCAGCCACGATCTGCCGCCGTGGTCACTCAATATTCCCACGCCCCAAGAGTGGCCACGTTTTTCTTTCTTTTTTTCTTTTTTTTTTAATATTTTTTCCGCTCTTTGAATTTATAGTTACAGTAAAATGTGATTACAAAAGTCTCTATAGCTAGAAAAGGGGGGCTATGTGGCCCCGTAATGTTCTAAGGTTTCTTATCTAAATTTATGAGATTCAAATTTTAATTCAGTTTTTGTTTTATTTTTTCTTTTAATTTTTTAAAATAGTCATAAAAATATAAATATATTTATTTATACGTGATGTTTATAAAAATAGTTTGACCCAATGCTTATAGAAAGTCTAATAGAGGTAGAGCCTCTATGACATCTGGCATGTGCCACTAAAAATTAAATTGGCCAAAAGAAATCCAATTAACCCAAATTCAAAGGGATCGGGAGCCAAGAAGACCTCACAGGTCCGCAATAAAACGTAGGGACTTGAAATCTATCAGTTAAAGTCAAAACCTATATCATATGGTGTCCACGGGTGGCATAGGTACTATCCACATAAGATTTTTAGGCACACCCCACAGAGTTAGATAAAGGCCGACCACTTTCTCCGAGATACGTAGTGCCTCTAGTCACAAGTAACCCTTAAATCCTAAAAGCTTGGATTCCAATTGGGGAAAAAACGTCTCCTTAACCGCATCGCTAAAAATTCAAGAAGGCATCCATCCCAAATATTAGGGGTCTCCCAACTGCTAGGAGATGACCTTCCACCAAATTCGTGAGGTATTCAATTTTACCCAGCCATTTTAATATCATGCTCCACCAAACCTGTGAGAACTCTCCACCAAATCCGCAAGCAACTTGGTCTTCTCCAACTAACTAATGGTTGTCTAGTAATTGAGAGCTCCCCTGACAAAAAAAGACAATCGAACTTTCTTACTACAACCTTAGTTGGAAAGAGTACTTTAATTTCGCCTACAACCTTAGTTGGAAAGAGTACTTTAATTTCATACTTATAATTTTACTTTAATGTCAATCTTTCTCTTATATACTAGAAAATCATAATAATACCATCATTTTTACTCTTTTACACTCTTTTATTTTTTAGCACTTTATTTCATTACGTTCTACCCCAACTAGACTTGAATATCATTTTTTGCTCTCATCAACATGTACTCTCATTAAAAATATGTTACTACCATTTTCATCTCAATTATTATTTTTTTAATATATATCATTTATATGTTAAATAATTGATTCTATAAATTAATAAAATATTATTTTTGTGTTGTTTTTTATATGACATCACTAATGATGCAACAAACAACGCTATGTTTTCCTACTGGGCGGTTGGTCCGTATTTGAGTCTATGGACTTAACTTTAATAAGTTCTATGCGGATGCCACCTAAGCCACATGTGGACACCACATGATATGAGCTTCTACTTTAATTGGGGTTTAGGGGATTACAGGCCCTTAAGCTTTCCTGTGTGTATGTGAGCCTTCTTGCATTTGTATCGCTTGAGATTTTTTGTGCAAGACATTTTTTTTTTACTCAAACAAAGGTTTCAAAGGGCACTTGGCCTCCTTGCTCAGGCTGGTTTTCTAAGGGCACCATAGGCCCTTTAAAGTTTTTCGAACCTTGCATTCTTTTATATATACTCTTGTGGTCTTTTTCTTCCTTTTGGATTATTTAGGTCTTTTGGGCAGTTTATTTTTGAAGACACAGTCGGACAATTCTAAATTAATAAAAGTATAACTATCATTTTCATCAAATAGAAAATATATTTATTTGACACAACTAACAATATAAAACATAATTTTATCAACTAATCCAAACATACATTTTACAAAAATCTATATAAAATTTAAAATTAACTTTTCCTACTAAAATTTAAAAATAAAAGCAAAACCAAAGATGGTCTAAAATTTTAGTAATAAGAAATTTATTTGGATATTTTTTAAGCAAAAGAAAACAAATTTCATTTAATTAAAATATAGAGTTTTTAGAAAGGGGAGTATGCAGAACTAGTACAAAATACATGGCCATCAATATACACAATAGGGGTCCAAAAGGGTGGAAACTAGTATAAGTAAAATAAAGGATTTTACTTATAGTTAATTTGGCACATGAATTTTAGAAATTAATTATTTTTATTTTGATTCATTTAATATGATTGTCTGATCTACAACAATGATGTCATCATTAAATATAATTAATCTCCAATGAATCAACAAATTTCACTTTGATGTACTGAATGGATACGAATTATAAATATCCCTCTAATTCATAAGGTGCCGAGTAAGTAATTACTTGAGTTTTACTCGGATTGACTTTCATTAACTTATACTCCAAATAATTATAATTGAGTTTCATTCCGTGTATCTCTAATTATGCTTTGTGGACACGGGGCCGAAGGCTGAAACTCAAGCACAAAAGAAACTTTAAAATTCTATCAAATTGTTACACATTTTAGCTATTCAGAATCATTTTCTAATAGTTTTATTTGGACTCCAAATAATAATATATGCTCCGAATTGTTAATATAAAAAGATCCAAATCATTTAACATTTTGACGATCAATTCATGTAAAAAGTTTTCTTCATCAATGAACTTGTTGATCCGGTGATCAAACCCCAAAAGTCCAATCACTCCAATTTGAGCTGACCAATAATTAAAAGTGAGATGTTATAATTTTATAAATTAGTTTTAATAAAAGAAATAAAAAAAAAAAAGACGTTTGTAAGAAGCAAAAGAAGAAATCGTGATGAAGAAAGAGAGGTCACAAACACGATTAAGTCCAAACCAAATTTCTGTTACTAAAATAATCGTATCCAGAAAGGAGAAGAAGGCTCCAGAACCCGCCAATTCCTTCCCCCCCGCCTCCCTCTCATGCAAAATATTAGAACCTGCTAGAACCCCTCCTCCAATATATATGAACCACTTCTTTTTCCTCTACGTTCAGTTCAATTCAATTCAAATTCCTCAGCATTCGAAGCGATCCTCGAAGCGTTCTCTGTTTCTCAATCTTTCTCTCAAAGCAATCAGCTGCCAGAAGTCTATAATTGAATTTTGAAGTCAATGGCGGATGTGCAGATGGCCGATGCGGAGACCTTCGCCTTCCAGGCGGAGATTAACCAGCTTCTCAGCCTGATTATCAACACTTTCTACAGCAACAAGGAGATTTTCCTCCGGGAACTGATCAGCAATGCCTCTGATGCTTTGGATAAGATTCGATTTGAGAGCTTGACCGACAAGAGCAAGCTGGATGCTCAGCCGGAGTTGTTTATTCGCCTTGTACCTGATAAGGTTAACAAGACGCTCTCCATTATCGATAGTGGTATCGGGATGACCAAAGCAGGTAATGCATTTGTTTCTTCTATTCCATTTTTGGTTTTCATTCTTCTACCAGCGGTTTTGTGACTTGTCTGGATGAAGATTTTCGTGAGACTGACTGGGTACCAATTATGTATCGCGTAGTTTAATAATGGTTTGAAAATCGTGTCCGGATTGTCCCGAAATCACTTAACGTTGCTCTAAATGATGATAGGTCTTGATGGTTATTTTGTGTTATGGCGATATCCGTATAATTGTGAGCCATTTTTTTTTGGATTTACATGATCTGAAGAGGACAAGAGTTATAAAACTAAGCTACTTTGCGGTGTACCGTCTCTGCACGTACAAACAATCTCACCACTGTCATTTAGTTTGTGCTCCTTTGACAAGGATTGGTAGTAAAACAGAAGATGGGCCTTTGGAATAGCTGTTTATGGTTCAGTTTATGCGTTCGCCTACCCAAATATGCTTGGAACTTATGCAAACTGATGTTGATGCTTGTGTGTGCAAACAGATCTGGTGAACAACCTGGGTACAATTGCAAGGTCCGGTACAAAGGAATTCATGGAGGCATTGCAGGCTGGCGCTGATGTTAGCATGATTGGGCAGTTCGGTGTGGGGTTCTACTCTGCTTACCTTGTTGCAGAGAAGGTCATTGTTACCACCAAGCACAATGATGATGAGCAGTATATTTGGGAGTCACAAGCTGGGGGTTCATTCACCGTTACGAGGGATGTAGATGGTGAGAAACTTGGCAGAGGAA
>NC_026151.1:8801938-8839912 GCF_000512975.1 Sesamum indicum
ACATAAATTGCCCTCTGACTAATATTGTTGTACAATGTGGGAATATGTGATTACTTCTTTGAACTACAGCTTTAACCTCTTCTTGTATTGACTCTGTTTCTGTGCAATGTGCAGCTGGAATACTTGGAGGAAAGGAGAATAAAGGATCTCGTAAAGAAGCACTCTGAATTCATTAGCTACCCGATTTACCTCTGGACTGAAAAGACGACAGAGAAAGAAATTAGTGATGATGAGGATGAGGAACCCAAGAAGGAAGAGGAGGGTGATGTTGAGGAGGTTGATGAGGAGAAAGAGAAAGATAAGGGCAAGAAAAAGAAGATCAAGGAGGTTTCTCATGAGTGGCAGCTCATCAACAAGCAGAAACCTATCTGGCTCCGCAAACCTGAGGAGATCACGAAAGAGGAGTATGCCTCTTTCTACAAGAGCTTGACTAATGACTGGGAGGACCACCTCGCTGTCAAGCACTTCTCTGTTGAAGGTCAGCTTGAGTTCAAGGCAATCCTCTTTGTGCCAAGAAGAGCTCCGTTTGATCTCTTCGACACCCGGAAGAAAATGAACAACATTAAACTCTATGTCAGAAGGGTCTTCATCATGGATAACTGTGAAGAGCTCATTCCCGAGTACCTTGGATTTGTCAAAGGTGTTGTGGATTCTGATGACTTGCCACTTAACATCTCCCGTGAGATGTTGCAGCAAAACAAGATTCTGAAAGTTATTAGAAAGAACCTTGTGAAGAAGTGCATTGAGATGTTCAATGAGATTGCAGAGAACAAGGAGGACTATAACAAGTTCTATGACGCTTTCTCTAAGAACTTGAAGTTGGGTATCCACGAGGACAGCCAAAACAGGGCTAAATTGGCTGACTTGCTTCGATATCACTCAACCAAGAGTGGAGATGAGATGACAAGCCTGAAGGACTATGTTACCAGAATGAAGGAGGGGCAGAAGGACATTTACTACATCACTGGTGAGAGCAAGAAAGCTGTAGAAAACTCACCGTTCTTGGAGCGGCTCAAGAAGAAGGGCTATGAGGTGCTTTTCATGGTTGATGCTATTGACGAGTATGCAGTTGGGCAGTTGAAGGAGTATGATGGCAAGAAATTAGTTTCTGCCACCAAGGAGGGGTTGAAACTTGACGATGAGACCGAGGAAGAGAAAAAGAAGAAAGAGGAGAAAAAGAAGTCGTTTGAGAGCCTCTGCAAGGTAATGAAGGACATTCTCGGCGACAAGGTTGAGAAGGTGGTTATTTCCGACAGAATTGTGGACTCCCCATGTTGTCTGGTGACTGGAGAATACGGTTGGACGGCAAACATGGAAAGGATCATGAAGGCCCAGGCTCTGAGAGACAGCAGCATGAGCTCATACATGTCTAGCAAGAAGACCATGGAAATAAACCCCGACAATGGAATCATGGAGGAGCTGAGGAAGAGAGCTGAGGCCGACAAGAACGACAAGTCGGTTAAGGACCTCGTTCTGTTGCTATTTGAGACTGCATTGCTCACTTCTGGCTTCAGCCTGGATGATCCCAACACCTTCGCATCGAGAATCCACAGGATGCTGAAGTTGGGTCTGAGCATTGATGAGGATGAAGGTGGCGACGATGCTGACATGCCAGCCCTTGAAGAAGAGGGTAACGAAGAAAGCAAAATGGAGGAGGTTGACTAAATTAAAATGGTTTCCTTGTGACTGAACAATTTTCTGGGATTTTACGGTTTTATTTATACGAGGGTTTGATATAGTGGGCGCAAGTGTCTATCAAATTATAAGCGTCTTATCTTACTTTTTCCCTTCGAGAGCGTTTCAGTATATGTGTGTGTCTCAAGTTGTTAATGTGTCTCATAAGCCATACGTGTCCTGTACAACATGTACTGTTTTCTGCTACAAGTGAAATAGTGGAATGGTCCTTGTTGTTGTTCCTATGTTCCCAATTGCCGATGTTGTTGTTCTAGTTGGGTGTTGAACGCTGTTTCTAAATACTGCAACTTCCCAACATTCGGACGAAGCTAATGTCCGAAAATAGCAACTTGTAGGGAGAGGATTGGAGGTTGAGCGAGAACGGTTCGTAAGAGAGCAAATGCTGAGGGGCTGAAGGCAGGAAATGAGGGAAAGAAAAAGGGTGCTATAACGAGCAGTGAATTAGTTGAGCACGAGAACGGCAAATGATATTTGACGAGGAACAGAGCTGAGCAGCTCACATTCTTCACCCTAAAAGTAGTCGCGATTAGTAGTTTGGTGCCTCTCTTTGTCGAAAGGGCAAGTAGACACACTAAATACTTGTGGATAACATTTTTCTTTTCTATTAGCAGTGTTTCATTGAGCTGAAGAAGCTTGAACATAACAATGACAACATCTAATTCATGCTCCACACTTCCAAGAACTACTTTAGGCAACTGCCTTACGTTCCTTGGGGGAGAGAAATCTATCAAGAATAACTACAAGAAAATCATCTTTTCTTTATTGAATACCGATGGATTTTCAGTTGTCGGATATCTAAAAACCTTCATAAACTGGCCCCAGAAGCTTTTAATCTCCACTGATTTGCACACAGAGAGAGGTTATTAACTGGAAAATTAGAAGGAAGAGAATGATTTTGGCCAAAAATCGAGTAGATCAAGGATTTTATGACTTCTGAATTTATGATTTTGCTACTAGATTCAAACAGGCTTGACTTTGTGCCATCAACATCGAAATACAAAAAAATGTGTAGCGAGGAAATAAAAATGTGTTTTTTGGAAATAATTATACTCCTCTCCATTGAGATTTAGTGTAATTAAACATAAATTCCATATGGTTTGAAAAATTATATCTAGTATTCTTGAAATTTTTTTTCGTCTAATAAATAAATCCCTCGTTAGTCAAAACTCATTGAATTCACTAATATTAACAAAAGAAATGAATAAGAATTTGATATTATTACTGAATTATTACATATCAACAGTTTTTTTTCGATTTTAAATTGCCCTTATGACGGTAAAAATATACTTTTTCATATGCATTAAAGCGTAAAAACGTATGAGAAAACATTTTAATCATAAAAAATTATTTAATTTGCAATAATCATTAATAAATCGATCAACGGTTAATATAGATTTATTTATTTATTTATTTATTAATTTCAACAAATTTAATAAATTTTATCTAAAAAAAAACTTATTTATTAGATAGAAACAAATTTTAAGAATGCTATATGTAATTTCTCAAATCACAAAAAATCTTTGCATAATTACAACAATATCAGGAAGGAAAGTGTGATTATCCTTTTTTTTTTATTATTATTATTATTTGCTTTAACTTTTGGGACAAACATCAAGTTTGACGACATAAGTGCAACCCAAACCCAAACCCAAAATTACAACATGAGCGGCACCTAGAGTAACTACTTTTCTTTTATAAACCGAAATAACTTGAAACTTAACTTTCCAACAAGAAATCCCGTCTATATGAAGCTAATTTTCTATTTACAGTTTCCTATGACTGCATGTTCAAATTAATTATTATTATCTTATTTCCACCCAATTTAATTAAGTTAGTATAAAAGAAAAGTTACTTTAATCACTAGTTATTGATATGTAAAATGACTCTTCATCAATTTTGTTGTTTCTTGTGTAAGTTCCCCACTCCTTCAAAACCCTACAAGGAGAGCGACGGACCTGCTCATAGTTCTAAAACCTACAATCTTACTCAGCTTTTAAAATCTGAGTATACAGGAAGCAGCAGCTACAAAACCAGTAAAACAGGCACAAGCAAATTCGCAGACATGGCTGCTCCATACTGCAGCCGTAGTGGGGCTAGAGCATTTCTTCTTAGCACTAAAGAGCATGACTGTTAATTTAAACAAAGTCCAGCACAAGTACTCATCCAATGTATATAAGAATTCAACAAAATTATGGGCATCAAAGAACTTGTGATATTCTCATGGAAAAAAATTAGTTCGGCACAAATCAAAATTTGAAATCGTATAAAAAACTATAACTAAATTGAGGAAATCGAAAAATTAACTTGAAGGTGCCCCACCAAAGCCGCCAGCACCTCGGCCAAAACCAGGACGCCCACCAGCACCACCCTGCATGTTCAACAAAGTGGAGGTTCATACGATGGCAGTCTATTTTCCTTGTCGAGCATGATATAAAAATAAAGTTCCACATACAAAATTTAATTTCTATACTTAGACAAATAAATTAACAATGCAAGCATAGTCTGAAATAATAGATGGCAAATTGAAAGATGGATTTCTCTTAAGGAGAGTGCAACAGGTGCAAAATTAAGATGCAAGCTCAATCTAATCTTACAAACACAAACTTCTTACCATAAAAAACATGAAACTACAAACTCAATGGAAGAATATCTCACACAAAACACCAACCAAACTTAATCTCTAGGTCTAAGCTAATGATCCATTCCACAATGATGAACCTAAGAAACTCGACGCAAATTAATACAACAATAAGTATGCTCACATTTGATTTATACCCAAACAAACTCAAGAGTAATCTGGGCATTCTACTATTTTATACCCAAGCATCAACTAAATAGGACTGAAATCACTCAAGTCTGATCATATTATAAAAGGGGAGAAAAAAAGTGCAAGTTCCACAATAATCCTTATATAGAAAAATGAAAAGCAGTAATAGAGGCCAGATCTTGGGGAACAAAATACAGTGAGAGAACCAAAATTACCCTGAAAGCAGGTTGGTAATCAGCAGGTGCTCCACCCTTTTCACCTCCAAATTCACCTGGTGGTGCTCTTGGCCCACCACGGTATCCATCTCTATCACCAAAACGTGGCCGGTCGCCCTCAAATCTTGGAGGTCCACTGTTAGGACAACCCAAACAAGCATAATTATGAAAAAGTCAAAATAAATCTTGAAGTTCGCGACTCTGTTATGGGTTGATAGAATTCTTAGCACACTACTAAAAACAAAATAAACTGTAACTACATATACATCACCAATAAACAAGACAAAGAAAGCCACATCAATTATTAAAATACCACAAACCAGCTTTAAAACAGCTAACAGATAAAATATTGGAACATATGCGTCCCCCAGCATCATAGAACCCAAGCACTCTGAATAATCAACATTACATCTAAGCAACATCTCTGGACATCTCCTTGACACAAGATATACTGTACCAAAAATCAAACTACCCCGTATGAAAATAAGAATAGATCTATTCATCCATAAACACTATACGAATGTATTAACACCAAGCATCAAATAACTAACTAGCTAAATAGGTTTTCCAGCACTTCTGAAGATCATGTCGACTTTAACAGAATTTTTGCTCAAATAAAACATATAAATTGCTTCACTAATTCGTGACCTGAACGTATCAACTAAGAAAGTGTTATTACCGAGGACGATCACCAGGGGGACCACCCATAGGACGTCCGAGAGGCCTGGCTGACTTCTTCAGCGTGGCAGGTACAATCTCGGATGGGAGGTTGAGATATGTACGTAGGAACTCAATTCCGTCATTCGTAAGGTACCAATAATAATGCATCCAAGCAAAGGTCTCGCGCACGTATTCCTTTGATTTGAAGCTCTGCATGAGCTTAATCACCTGGAGATTCGGGACATCAATCTCCGGGTGCTTCGCTAAGTTAAAATCCTTCTTGGCATAGCACACACCCTCTGTAAACATACAAAACAACACAAACAATGAGCACGTAATACAATCCAGTATCTTCTTAGGACGCGTGTAACAAAGCAAATAAAATTACGCATAACACAAAAATATAAATAAAAAATTGATAGTTGCATTGAGAATATCTCTACATATACTTAAATATACAATGTTAATCCGACCTTGAAAGAGGTATTTGCAGATCTCTCTCCTGTCCTTCTCTTTAATGATCTAAACAAAAAACATACAATAAGCAAAGTTAACCGCGTTCGGCTAGATATTCACACGCGAAAACTGTAAAAAAAAGAAAAATACAGTTAGAATGAATGTGAGCTTCACCATGGCTGCCGAGCAATTTGGATGGAAGAAGAGAGAAAGTTGAGACTGGTGACTGAAGAAAATGGAGCAGCTTATGACTGAATGAAAACCCTAGAACCAACGGGGGATTAGGGGTTTATATACTGACGGGGCTCTGGAGATTGATGGGCTAATTGATGAAGCCCAATAATATGGAAAAAGAGGCCAGATAGAACCTGGATCAGGTCATGGACCGAGTGGTGGGTCGGGTTATGGGCTATAAAATTGGGCTGGGTTGAGAGCCATCCCAGGAGATTGAGGGAAGTGGGCCTTTGGACTCTGCCTACCAAAAATGGATCATGGGCCATATTATTTACAATTGCATCATTAATTATATCTAAGGAATCACATTGACATCATCTCGGCTCAAGTTTCGTTTGATTCAGTGAGAGAAAATAAAAAAGTGAATGAAATAGAAATATTGAAAGAAAAAGGGAAGAAAAAATTATAATACTTTTGTATTAAAGGTCTTTGTTATAATCAAAAGAAAATAAATTCCAAACATTTTGTTTTATTTAATATGAGAAAGATAAATTATGAACAAAAAATTAATTTTGTAAGTTTACCAAGTAATCATTTATAATAACATAATTTTAAATTATTAAAATGAAAAAATTAACCTAAAAACTTATTTATTATTTAACTTACCAATAAAATATAATTGGTAAGTTAAATAATACTGTAAAAAAATTTGAACTATTTAACTTACCAATTATATTTTATTTTTATTATAATTTAAAATATACTTTTTTTCAATTAAGAAAAAATTAATTAAACTTAAAATACAAAATTATAAAGAAAATAAATCCTTTAAACTACAAATATATATATATATATATATATAAGCAATATTATCCAAAAATTTAATTAAAAAAATAAATATTATATCTATCAATTTTAAAAAAGATTATATTACATGAAGCATAGTTGATGTGAAAGTAGATATAACATAACCAATTCGAGATCAAGACTTTTCCCTATTTTGTGCCCTTAGCAAAAGGGCCCACAGATTTGGCATTATTGTTTGTTGACGTAGACTTTCTTTTGGTGTGCAATGGTGAATTCGACTTAGTTTCTTCTATCTCTACAATTCCCACCATTCCCACCATTTCCATCTCTGCTCCTGTCGTCACTTGTCTAACAAACGTACACTCTCAGGTTTCAGCCTCCCAATCATGGCGACCGCCGCGCCGCCAGTTTTCATCTCCACCACCGCACTCCACTCTCTCATCACCCACAAATCCCTCATCCGCCACCTCCAATCCACCCTGCCACCGCTCTCCGCCGCCGTCCAGTCCCCTCTCCGCCACGCCCACCAAACAAGCCCCTCCTCCTCCTTCCTCCTCATGCCCTCTTGGTCAACCTCCCCACTCCTCCCTTACATTGGCGCCAAACTAGTCACCCACCACTCCAACAACTCTACTCTAAACTTACCGGGGGTGCACGCTGTTTACGTGCTCTTCAACTCCCTCACCGGCCAGCCGTTGGCCGCCATGGACGCCACCGAGCTCACCCTTTACCGCACGGCCTGCGTGTCGGCCCTCGCTTCCTTATACCTGTCGAGAGAAGAAGCCGTGACTCTTGCGATGATCGGGGCTGGTGCTTTAGCTTCACATTTGATCAAGGCTCATTTGACGGTTAGGCCGAGCGTGAAGACGGTTGTACTTTGGAATAGAACCCTTTCTAAGGCGAGAAGCTTGGTTGATCGGTTGACAGAGGAGGGTGGATTTGAAGGGGTACAGTTTGAGAGCCACGGGTGCTTGGAGGAGGTGGTGAGGAAGGGAGACATTATCAGTTGTGCCACCAATTCAGAAGTTGCATTGGTTAAGGGAATGGATTTGAAGGAAGGGGCGCATTTGGACTTGGTGGGGTCGTTTACGCCGTCCATGAGGGAATGTGATGATGACGCGGTGAGACAGGGCCGGGTGTTTGTCGATAGTGCGGCAGCAATGGTGGAGGCGGGGCGGCATGGTGGAGGCGGGAGAGCTGGTGGGAGCGTTTGAGAGAGGGGTGATTAGGAAGGATGAGATTGTGGGGGACTTGGTGGAGTTGATCAAGGGTGAGAAAGTTGGGAGGAGGACTTGGGATGAGATTACTGTGTTTAAATCAGTTGGTTCTGCTGTTGTGGATCTCTTGAGTGCACAAATGGTGTATGAGAACTATGTGGATAATGAGGCTAAGCAATGATTTTGCTGAGGTTGGTTTATAAACTTCCAAATCATAAATAGGAATAAGGATGAAGGATCATCAATGCTGAACTAGAATGCAAGATTGGATGCAAATGCAATGTAATAAGATGTTCAGTGCATTTATATATACATAGGCATAGCATCTTGATTTTTCTGGGTTGAATTTCGTTAGGATTTACCTGTTGCATATTCTGAAATACCAGTATATGCAATTTTCTTGCCCAGAGTCTGGATCTTTTATTGCAAAGTGGTGTTGCATCTCATGTTATACTTCACATATACATGCCATATCTATAATTTTTTTCCTCGAATGTATAGGTGACATGAAATTTATATATGTAAAGTGTAATACAAGATGCTAAAATACTTTGCAATAGAAGATCCAAACTGTTGATTGACTCTGATCCAATCAAAAGATAAAAATGTGCCAAAAGTTTCATCATTATGAACTTGGATTAAGTAATAAAGGGGGATCTGAAACTGAGAGATTGTCCATACACGCTATATATACAGCAAGTGGTCTGTAAGCATATAATATAGAGATACGTAAGTGAAGTTGAGTTCTTGAACCTAAAACTCGGTTTGTTGAGGTTCTTTCACTTGTTGGAATTTGTGGACTTTAGGAAACAGTAAATCATTTAGTTGTCTTTCAGCACTATACTCTGATGACGCCTGCAAGGATGCATGTATAAGAGGGAGAAGATAAGTATTAGCCACTAAATTAAACATTTAACGTTGACGTATGATGCATCTGTGTGTCACTAGCAATTAGAAGAGTGAAGCACTGAATACTAAATGAACCGTGATGCTTAGGTGTATGCATGCTACAGAGATAATTGGAGTCTTTCAAAGGTGGTCTAAAACCTGAAAGGCTTTTTGAATGAGTTTTATGTCGGAAAAACTAAAGTTGCTTTATTTAATAAGCATATAGTTCTCTCGTTCTTCCCTTCCCACATGTGAGATGAGATCCAAACTGAGATTGGATTTCTACTTTCTTGGCTTCTCTTATTTTTCTTTTGGTTCTTTTGTTTTATATACTGTTTGCAAACTAGTCAGTTTCCAAGAACCTGTTTAAATTTGATGCAATGTTCATATCATTGACCTCAAGATCTTCTCCTAACAACTATGCATACATGCAAAACTAACAATACTCTTGTTTGGAGTGTTGGTATGTTTCCTCCTAAGCTTCGCAAGGTCTAGTCAAGAATAGCTTGGACTCCACTACTCAAATGTAATTATGCAAGAAGCATCTATTAAATTGGAGGGTAATACAAGGCAAAAAGTTAGAAAAGTTAAGATACACAATACCACTATATAAGATGCATATATACCCGTTTCTTAAATGCAAAACGCAGTGTCTGAACTTGTCTTCCCGAGCAAACTCTCAAGTCAAAACCAAGGCTGTCAACTCCTATAAGAACACATTCCTATCATGATGTACATTAGAATTGTTAGCATGATAATTAGAAACCAGGATTAAAATTCTCTGATTACAGGATAGTTGGTTATTTCCTCATTTATTCCGGGGCTCTATATGGTTCAAGTGAATATACCCATGCCTAGTAGCTGACATTTCAACCAAAGATACAGCATTAATTATTGGTCTAAGAACACTAGGGAGCATGTTTCTCAGTAGGATTTATATGGTAAAGCCCTTGTCTACAAACAGGATTAGGAGGCAGAAATAATCTTATTGTTTACTTTTTTCACTGTCGATTTGGATAGCAGATTGAATAGAATATAGCTCAGTTTTTAGCCCATTCACCTAATGCACATTATTTTTCTATTTATATAACACCAGAGTCCAGTGTGTTACCTCTACTTGAATACCCTTGCATCTCCAACATAGAGATTTTAGAGCTCGCGTGATTTTTTCTCCACCAGCTTTGAGGCGGGATATAATTTTTGCAGCCGAATGTGCTATCGCATCAGGTTGAGCCCTCCTAAAATCTTCTATTTCAAGAAAACCCTGCAGCAATGGCACAAATCAATGACTTACACTTATCTGACGTAGTGGCAAACAAAAGACCCACCTCGAACTCTTCTATTTATCAAAAAATGCTTTATTAAGATAATACATCACATTCCAGGTAGTATTGGTAACTTTGACGCGCAATATACTCAGTAGCAGCCAGCTCATAGGAGCAGGGTAGTATGCAGAAGCAGAGTAAAGTGCACAATGCCAAGTCTAGCCATAACGCCCTTTTAACTCCCCATGTTCTCTGCCATAGTATATAATTGCATTGCACGCACATTTTTACCTACTTCTCACAATTTTGTACTTTTGAAAGTAGTAGGAAAAGTCAGGCATAAATTTTCATCTCCAGCATAATACCAAACATTTACATGCAAACCGTGACTGGTCTTTTTCTTTTGACAACAGATTAGTAGATTAAAGAGTCTATACAAGAATGCATTTCATCAATTAATCGTCAACCGGATGATCAGGTTGCAGCTTTATTCTTCAGTATAGAAAAGATTTAGACCGTTAGTAAATTTTCTGAGACATAAAAGCAAAGAAAAGAGATTAATTTTGTCAGCTCTCTCAAATTACATCCTGATAACCAAAAGTCAGAAGTAAGAAAAGGAATTATGCAACTGGGTACACTCCCTGTTCCTGAAATTCACCAAGGGGAAAAATTTACCTGATCTCCATGTGATGAAATTAACTGAATCTTAATCATCTCTAGCTCGTAAAACACATATCCATTTCCCAGGGTTTCATCCTTCTCCAGTTCTTCTGCCCTACTTACATTGCCTTGTGCCAATTCTTTTTCTTTTTCATGGCCATTAATCCGCAGAATGCCTTGTATTTGTTTACCAGCAACATGATTTGTATTAATGTCACTAGATTCAGTATCAGATGCATGTTTTTGGATGACTGAGTGTTCTTCTACAAATGCAGGTCTTAGAAGGCCTTGTACTGCAAGGCCAGTAGAACGCTGATCCATGTAATCTAAAGGAGCATCTGACACAACCTGTACAATCAAATAGTCACAAAAAAGAAAAAAAAAGGAACATGGATGCTAAGTTAAATAAGTGCAAAAGCAGCACCATCGTCCAAGTTAATAATTAACTAGTTGATGAGTCAAAGTAGTAGAATCCATAAAATTCTATTTATTTCAACAGCTATTAATAAAAACTAGTGTCACCTCTACTAGCTTTTGGGCAAAGTACATTGGATGAGAAGAGCGCATGGTGTCCAATTTAGCCCAGTCTCCCAGTGTTCCATCAAATTCTTCATCCTGATCCTCCTCATCAAGAATGGCAACCCAGTCCTGCAGATGAATAGATAGAGATTAACAATCTGCTGAGCTAAAAGAGGTACAAGAACCAACGAAAAATGTCCCACTTTTTCATAATTATCTTCCTCTTCTCCATCATCAGCATCTTCTTCATCCTCATCATCATAGCTATCCTCATTTTCAAGCTCCTCTATGCCAAAATCAATTTCTGAATGACCTAGTGCCTCCATCTGGCTAATCATTTCTGCATTGTCAAGTCCGATGATGACTTGCTGCATGGGTTAAAAATCAATCAATCATGCCTTAAGAAAAATCATTTGACTTGGATGATCCCTGAAGACAATACTATGATGAGAACATGGGAAGAAGGGGTATGTAGTTGACATCGAGGCAATTATAAATTCCTAGGGCTAGTTATCTTTCTCTCTTCTCCATTACTAACTGTGATAAGTACAGAGCCCATTTGGCACACAATCTGTTAGCTTAGTTCAGGATGCATCTCAAATCAATGGCTTCCAAACATAAGCATAATGAAGTCCACTAAACAGAAAGATTACATCATACAACAAAAAAACATAAAGTGACAAGTAGCAGCACATTAGTACCCAAGATATTAAGCAAGCATAAAGTGGTGTTAAATGAAGATTTCGGCATATAATAGTTTCTTTCCTTTCTGTATCATGAGTATAACAGGGTTAATCTTACCACAATGGTTTCGTCAGTCGCTAGATTTTGCAGGATGTCTCCATCATTCTTCACTCGAAAGTATATATCTGACAATAAGTAGTTGAAAATTGACAGTGACAATACTTCCACTCAATAATAGATAATGTCGACATGTACACAAAAGAGATCTTACTTCCATGTTCATCAGTTACATAAGGTAAATCTGGCCAGAAAATGTTGTCATAAATGTCTTCATTTACCAAACCAGAAAAGAAAAGTGTAGCCTTGCTATTCACCTATAACAAAAATCTTTGCACAAAATTAGCATTTCACCACAAAGATCGAACAGTGAACTCAACCAAGCCTTGTTTTAGAGTCGTTTAATACTAGCGGAAGGCCCTTAGCTTCATTTTTCCCCCCAAGTGAAAAAGAAATCCAGAGGTTTGGCGTCAAGTACATAATATAGTTTACGAAGTGCGTCAAAAGAATCACTTCGTTAAACTTGTCTGCTTTCTACGACTTTATCTTGAAATTCGCATTCTTCGACATAATACCTCAATTATAGTTCGCGTAGTCTCAGCAGGCGTCAGCCTAGCATCTCCATTCTCCAATAACTCCGACTCCGCGATTTCCTCGAGAGGATGATATCTCTGAGGCATCGCGTTCTGCTTCACCCACCCCGAGCTCCAATTCTGCTCTTTCGCCGCCGCTCTAATTCCATCTCTGCTCATCACTCTGCCGCCACACCTTCTGCAATTACTACTACTAAGCAACAAAGTCAATGACAAAAATCAGTTCACGGCACTAATCCTGCACTTCCACATGAAACCAAAAGCGAAGTAGGTTGAAATAGAAGTAGTACGGGGGGACGAAGAAGGCTGCGGAGTGAGAGATGGTGCGAACTGAAGTGTCGAAGTTTGCGGCGGAGAACCAGACGGCGGCGGACTGAGGTTCGAGCATCAACATTTTTGGCCGAGATCTGCCAGCTCGAGAATTGAACTAAATGAAATGTACAGTTATTTTCAGCTCATAATTTTGAGTGTAGAAATAGAACAGAATATGGCAAACTTTTATGCTATTGGAAGGTGTTTTCTTTTATCCGTTCGAAGCCTAAGTTGAGTGCCTTTTTCTACTTTATTTTAAACTATGGTAGTTGACACCTTTTATTTTAAATACTCTTAAGATATCACAATGCTGCACTAATCTTTAAATCTTATAATTTTACTACTAATTAAATAATTTTAGAAATTAATTACAATTATTATTATTTTTTTACAAAAGTAATTATACGTCACTTTAACACTACTATACCAATTCTTTTGTTGTTTGAATAATACTTACAAATTTATTTTTTTTCTTGTTTTTAAAATATAATTTTTTGGTTTATATATCTTATGTTTGTTTATAAATAAATAATATATTTTAAATATAAAAAATTATTTATTATATACACATATAGATAGTATGTCAGGACATCATAGTTAATCACAAATTAATCATTAAAGAAATTATAATTATGTACACCCTTAATCTATTGTTTATTTATAAAAATCACCGTTATCTTTTATATAATTATAGAAACTACCCATAATAATTAAGAAGCAAAAGTCGTTTATGTAATGTTGTTGACTTTTTTTAAAATATATGTGTGATTTTCAAAAAATTATAGGTTATTTATATAAATGATGCTGATGTCCTTCTATAGATTTATGTATATTTTTTTTAAATGTATATTGATTTGTATAAATAGATTATAGTTAGAGGGTCTAAATATAATTATCCAAAAAATAAACCATTGATCTTATAATACAAGAAAATTGGGCTACAAATGGGGCCTACCAACACAAATAAGCCCAATCCAACTGAAGCTGAACTGCAGAGCCCATTGTTTCCTTATTAGACAAAACTTTGTCGCATTATTATCACATGAGTTGGATATTTCGCCGAGTGACTGACTGTGCGGGTTAACGAGTAGCCGAAATCGAGAAGAAAAATCACCGGAAAAATGTTTCTCCGGCGAGTGGCGCGGCCGCTGATGATGATGGCGAAAATAAAGGAGACGACGGGGATCGTCGGCCTCGAAGTCGTACCCAACGCACGAGAAGTGCTGATCGGACTTTACACCAAAACCCTAGAAGAGATCAAGGCGGTGCCGGAGGACGAAGGGTACCGCAAAGCCGTCGAGAGCTTCACCCGCCACCGCTTGAAGGTGTGTCAGGAGGAGGAGGATTGGGAGGCGATCGAGAAAAGACTCGGGTGTGGACAGGTCGAGGAGTTGATTGAGGAAGCTCAAGATGAGCTCAAGCTCATTGGCCACATGAACGGTGCGTGCAGAAAATCTTCATTTGTTTGCCTCAGTTGATTCTTAAGCAAATCTATGACTGCATTTTCATTTGTTTTAGCGTTTACAAAATGTGCACTCTTTTTTCTGTATGTTGTGTGATTTATCCTCTCATTGTTGAGTCTGGACGAAACTGGATTACCTAATACTGTAATCTTATGCTCCTTCTAAACATACATATGAAATGGGAAGGAAGAGCAAATTTATTGAGAAACAAATTCCATCCCAATTTTTGTTGATGATAACTTCAGTGTAGTTGGATGTTATGGAAAAAGCAATGAAACAGATTGACAAACTAATGAAATGTTTCTTCACCAAAATCCAAGTTCTAAATGTAGGGCTAATGACAAAAGAATGATGTGCGAGTTAAAATCACAAATGATATAAAAATAAGCTATACCTACTTGTTTGTTGTCAATGTAGGGCTTCAGGATTGTAAGTTGGAGAATATTTGGTTTTAATATGAATTTGACTTGGTTCAGATTTTGATTAGCGTGAATTTCAAATTTTGTGCAAGAGTGCTGATGGTAAGGCTTTCAGCAGAAGCATTTTATTCCAAGCAAAATTAAGAAAACATTGTTGCTGAGATCTAATTGGCATCCTTCACTAGGTCCTTTTCTCAGTAAAATGTATAGAAGATGCATGCTTTTAGCCTGCATTTTCCTTGTTGGATAATTAATTCAGATCTCGAGGTAAAAAATGAATGGAATGGAAATGAATGTGTAAGGCGTAAAATAAATTTCTTATTTGCTCTTAGCTTCTGAAATAGAGAATATGCTAAAACATAAAATTCCTTGGAACCAGACATATCAAATTTGAAAGTTAAATTTTGATATATGTCAAAACAGACAATTTTCCTTGTGTTTTGTAAGTCTTGCATGAGCCAAGGTTCTGTTACTTAGTGTGATATGTTTGCATCTGATGCTATGGAGAAAGTATATATGATAAAAGAACTGTGACTTGTAAACTTGTGTTTGCTTTTTCTGAGGTATTTGATACAGCAGAGGATTTGTGCTTACTTTTCTGTTCTTGGAAAGGGTTCATGTGACTTAATGCTTTACCTGCTGGGTGTGAATTTTCATATTACTCTCAATAAAGGGTTATCTGGTTCTACAATGTCAAGTGTTAACCTCGTTTAATTGCTCTAAACTTGAATTTGTCTTTCAATCAACCATTTCTATGTTTTTTGTCTTTTTATTTCTTCTCAAGGTGTACTTAATGAATTATACTGCTCTTTAGGCATTCTATTTCAACTGATAATATTTCTTTTCAAGTTTTAATGGTGTCAACCAATTCTTTGAATTGGGTGCAGAGTGGAAGCCATGGGGTATTCCTGATGATTATGAATGTGAAGTTATTGAAAATGATGCTCCTGTACCAAAGCACATCCCCTTGCATCGACCTGGTCCCCTTCCTGAAGAGTTCTATAAGACATTGGAGGCTGTTGATACTGGCACTTTAAAGGATGCTATTTCAAGCTCCAAAAAGGAAGATCCTGAAATTACATCTGGTGAAGCACAAGCAAAGTAGTTTGCTTCAGCATCTTTTGGTTATTTGTGAAGCACCTTCAACTGTTGGGATCCATCTCTTCTCTGCTCTCAGTATCGGATTTGTTTCCCCTTGTTTATGCTCTTGTGTTTTCCTTTTTCCTCATTAACTGCATATTGAGCATATGGATAAAAACTCCAGTTTTTAGCTAATAATCTCCATTGGGCTTTTCCCCAACAGACTCATTTAGTTTATCTTTGTTATAACGTCCCCATGCAAACAAGCAACTGATATTGGGAATACTAGTAGCCTTACAGACCCCAAAGCTTATCTGTTCATATGCCATTTTGAACAGGCATAATTCCGTTGAAGTGGCTTGTGATTTGGTGTATTTGGAGAGTGTTATTGTGAATTGATATTGAGTACAATCAACATCCTAGATAGTGAATCGAGTAGCACTTTCTGAAAATTAGGTTTCTAGTATGCTTTAACCATCTGCTCGCATGCTTGAAATTGAATGACTTGTTCAAGATCTCTTATCAATCAGATGCCTGGAAAATATTTGGCTGCTGGCATATGATTATAGCATATGTGTGTGCCATGAGGAGCCAAAAACTTGAATCCAAAGCCCATTATGCTACGTCAATCAATTTCATCAATAAACTATGTAGTTTGAACTGAGTAGAAAGCTTCAGCAATTTGCAACAAGGCTACGGACAGGAATCTTCCTTCAAATTGCCTCTTCCATACTACAGCAACTTGCAGCAAGGCTACGGACAGGACTCTTCCTTCAACATGCCTCTTCCATACTACAGCGGATATTATCCCCTAAATCATACAGACCTGCCTCATCATATATGCCTGCAAGAAGAACATAAAACTCTAAATCGGAAGGATCAAGCTCAAGGCCTTTCCTGGTCATTTCTTCTCCAAGAAGCACGTTTCTGTGCAATTTACAGGCTTGCAACAACCTTTTGTAGATTGATGCATTAGGTCTGAAAGGTATAGATTTCAGCACGCTCACAGCCTCTTCTAGCCGGCCAGCCGTACCAAGAAGATCAACTAGCGAGTTATAGTGGTTTATTTGTGGTTCTATGTCATATCTTTCTCTTAGAGAATGAAAATATTCGACACCCATGTCTACTAAACCACCTTGATTGCAAGCAAATAGCACTGTCAACAGTGTGATAGAATCAGGCCTGAAACCTGCCAGTCTCATGTCCTCCAGGGTGGACAGAGCGGATGTTGTATGCCCATTAGCAGCAAAACCATGCATCAAACAGTTCCATGAAATGATATCTGGTTCAAATATTTCATGAAAAGCTTTCTGGGCATCTTCAATACACCAACATTTCCCATAGAAGTCTATCAAACCATTCAAAACTGATGTCCATGTGCAAAAGCCAGATATTATGGAATAGCAATGGAGCTGTTTCCCAGTTTCAGTGGCACCTAAATTGGCAGAAGCTGATAAGAAACTAGATATCGTGAAGCCATCTATAGGTAACTCATCATCACGCATGTGATTGATGATTTGTAATGTTGTTTTATGATGTCCTATCTGATTCAGCTTAGAGGCAAGAATTGTGTACGTGATGGCAGTTCTATTACTCATTCCTTTAGCCAAACTCAGCGCACAACCCACCATGTGAGACCCTGCATAGGCTTCAACAAGAGCATTTCCAACAATAACATCATTATCTGCATTTGTTTTAATAACGAACCCATGAATCTTCCTTGTCTCCCTCGGGGATTGTGTTGTACCACAAGCTTGAAGAATGTAAGAGAGAGTAAAGGAATTTGGTGGCTGACCAGAAAATTGCATCTGAAGAAACGCTAGAAAACACTCGTTTTTAAGACCATGTGCAGCGAAACCAGCAATCAAGGTGGTCCAAGAGATGACATTTGGTATAGGTATCCCCTTAAACACTTGTATAACGTCTTCTATGGCATTGGAACACTTTGAGTAGAAATTTAAAAGAGCATTTCCCACAGAAATATCGTTCTCTAACCCCGCTGTGATAAGCTGTGTGTGTATCTGTTTCCCCAATTGCAGAGCTTGAGTTGAGGAGCAAGCATTCAGGATTCCAGCATAAGTATAGTTGTTGGGTACAATATTATTGCCCACCATCTGTCTAAATGCACTAATAGCCTCTTGGAAATTCAAGTTTTGGGTAAAGCCGGTGATCACAGTTGTCCACAATTGCACATCTTGTTCACATGTTTGCTTTAAGACCTTCACAGCATCCTCCATCTTTTGGCACTTTGCATACATATCAACAAGCGCCGTATTCAAGATCAGATTCAACCGAACACCCCAAAAGATTAATTGGGCATGAATTAACTTACCATAATTGATTCCCAGGGAGCTACAAGCACCTAAAAGTTTTACAAATGTGTACTCGTTTGGAGAAACCCCTACTTCTATCATGCGAATGAAAAATCGTAATGCCCGAACCTGGTTCCCAGCCTGCACTAAGGAAGAAATTATTGCAGTCCAAGAAACAGTATCCCCCTTTTCCATGGCATTGAACACTCCAACGGCTTCCTCAAATAAATCCCATTTGGAATACAATTCAATCAAACTACTACACAAGATTGGATTTGATTCAAAACCATGCTTTATCACACAGGCCTGAACTCTAGTACCGTGAACAAAATCTCCTAAAGCAGAGTATGTTCTTAGCACATTTGAAAACGTGACCTCATTCGGCTTTTCACCGGAAGCCTTCATCAAGTCAAAGAATCTGAGAGCTTCTTCATGGTTTCCATCTTTAACGTAAGCAGACAGAACTCCAGTCCAGGACACAACATCTCTGTAGAGCATTTCATCGAACAAGTGGCGTGCATGTTCAACTCCACAACATTTCGCATAGAGAGACAGCAAATTGTTGCTAAGCAGCAAATTATCATGAACGCCCAGTTTGAATATTGGGCTGTGAACGCAAATGCCATCTTTCAAGGAGTACTTGTTGCAGAACTGAACTATCTTTGAACAAGTTTCTTCAAGTAGGTTTCTCCTTAACATTTACTACCAGTTAAAATAACTCCGTTTTTACTGTAAACCTTTCAAGTCTGAGGTAAAACATTGAGAATAATGTTTATGTTGAAGGACATAAATCATTTATATCTATTAATTATTTATGGCACACCAACTCTTTAAAATATTATTTAAAACAAAACATTTATAAAATATTTATCATTTAGTAAAGTATATATAAATTAATAAGTTACTGTTAAATTTATAAAAACAAATAATGACAAAAAAGATGCATGAAATTATTAAAATATAATAATAATAATAATAACTATCAAAAGACAAAAAAAAAAAAGAGAGAGAAAGAGAGACACCAAAATTGTATATATATACTAATATAAAAAGGAATATCATTTTTCATTCGCAAATGGCAGTCCATGACACTATTATACCAATTTTTTTGTGGTCTTGGTGGTATTTTTATTTTTTTTGTGTCGATAATGTTTTTAAGTTGATTCTATTTTATTTTATTTTAAAAATACGGTATGCTATTTTATATATTTTATTTATAATATTCTAAAATTTATGTATCTTTTGAAAAATGAATATTTTTTTCGAAATGTAGTTACCGTAATTCCAAAAAATGGAAATTAATGATGTTTTCCCAAACATTAATAGATTTAAAATTTTAAATTATTACTATATTAAACTATTTTTTATTTGAATGTATTGAATAATATAATAAATTATATACTAAAAAGACATATATTACTTATATGAACTCCAATTCCACATGTGCTCCAGAATTCATGAAAACATTGCAACATCTGACCATTTATACACTCGCAAGGGACAATAGTTCAAAATTTTTTAGGAGAGATATTGGGCTCAAATTTGGATGGATGCCTGAGTTTGTGGCTGCGTGCGTTAAAAGATAGTAAATAATTTTTACTATCTACGTTTAAATTATAATAAAAAAAAAATATTATTCTCTTACAAATAGTGATTATGACACAACATTACCAATTTTATTATTATTTCAATAGTACCTCTAAGTTGATTTTTTATTTTTTTTTCTTTTTTAAAAATATAATGTGTTGTTTTTTATATATATATATTGTTCATAATATATTTTAAAATATAAAATATTATTTATTATATGCATGCAAAGACGGCGTGCCATGACGACTAGTATATAAAGTGGGAGCACCTTTTTGGTGTTTCACTTAATTTTGGTATGTCGTTTATTTTTTTAAAATTTAGAATTATTTATTTATTTGTTTATTTATTAACTTCTCTATTTATCATGATTTTTTTAATGGTTATATTCTTTCATATAATCCTTTTACTTTTCCTACATTTTGTAAATTTTTTTTTATAAATCATAATATTTAAATTAGTTTATTATCTTAATATGTATTTTTAGGTAGTTTTTTTTTAAACTATCACTAATAATAAATTTTATTTTGATTCATTTTTAAATATTATGCACATACATAGCATGCGCACTTACTAGTAGTTGATAATATGTTGGCATAAAGTAAAAAATTATGAAATGTATAATACATCTTATTCACAATTTCGACATACTTAATTTATAAAATATTCAAATAAAACGATAAATCTTAAATTTTCGGTAAAAGAAATACACGAAATATAAAATAATCACAACTCCACATCGTCAACCCATAAAACACATCTATATGAGCTATTTTAATTTTTACATATAATTGTTTTTGTTCTTTTTTTTTTCCAAATTTACAAAACAATACGACGTTTTCAACTTTGTATATGTTTTCATGTGAATTTGAAAATATATTCAAATTCATTGATAAGATTACGTTTTATATTATTAGTGGTGTCACATTAATTTATTTATTTATTTATTAAAAATTATAGTTTAATACTTTCTTATTAGTAATGCCAAATCAAATAATTAGTTTTATCAAAACATATATATATAGTTGCACTTATTATTGATTTGGGGTTAATAGTAATATCAAATTAAAATATGAGTAAATTATTTTTTGCTATCCGAATTATGAATATTTTATACTTTGGCATCTAATTTTTTTTTTTTTGTCAACTTATCATCTCAACTTTTTGAATTTTGTATTTTGCCAATTATACCTATTACTCCACCAATTTTTTGTAAAAAAAAAATCACATGCAGTCACATGTGATATTTAAGGATTATGCGATGTAATATTTTTCATATATGCACAATATGTGATATTTTTCCAGCAAAAAAAAGATCATGTATGGTAAAGTGCAAATTTTGCAAAGTTGAGATGACAAGTTGACCCTAAAAAAAAGTATAGATGCCAAATTGTAAAAATTGGTATAATTCGGATAATAAAATATAATTTATCCTTAAAATATTATAAGAAAAATATATCAAAGGCTATAAGATTAACAATTAAATATACAAAAAAATAATAGGTAAATTACAACTAGCTTGAGGTTTGACATAATCACAAATACCTCTATCGTTGTTTGCAAAATTACAGATACCTCCCTCAAATGAAAAATAATTATGTCATCCGTAAACGGGTGAAATGAACATTGCAATTTTACCCTTGCTAACTTTTTAAAAATAAAAAAATATTTGAAAAAATATAAAAGGATTTGAGAGTGGATAAAATAAATAATCTGAGGAGAAGATTAGCTCATAAAAATATATATATATATAATTATAATTTATAATTCACAAGGACATTTTGATTAATTTACAAAAATAAATTGAATGAAAACCTAACGAAAATGACTCATTATTATACGGACGTTTAAATTAGGGAGTTATTTGTAATTATTTCAAATAATAAGGAAGTATATATAATTATACCAAGGAGATAATTGTAATTTTTCTAAAACAATAATAATAAAAATTCGTATAAACAAATACATTTTCACTGTGGTCGGAAATATAACCGAGTAAGAAACGAGGCTGAAGGTAAAATTACTTGTGATTTGCTTTCCCAGTCTTTTCTAAAACGTCTCTTCTCCTGTTTTTTTATATATATATATATACACATATTATATATACACTACTTCATATAAACAAATAATAACCCTAAATCGTATGCTGTTTTGTGCGACCTTTCCTTCTCCAATTTTCAGTTCCAAAGTCTCCAGAGACTTCTAATCCGGAATACAGAACACCACATACTGAATCTACACCCACACAATCCGCCGTGTTGATTGGGAGTTGAATCGAGCCATCAATGGCGTCTTCGGATCTCGAAACGAAGGCTAAAGAGGCGTTTATAGATGACCACTTCGAACTAGCCGTTGACCTCTACTCTCAAGCCATTGCCTTGAGTCCTAACAACGCCGAACTATTTGTTGATCGCGCTCAGGCTAATATTAAGCTCGGGAACTTCACTGGTAAGAGGGGGAAAATACTTAATCAGTAAGTGATGGTGCTTGGTGCCGTGTTTGAAATATTCTGTTAGTCCTGTTTTGGAGAATTTGGACGCGTGTTTGAGATAGTGTGAGATAATTTTGTTTGCGAAATAGCAAGTGTTTACGTGCATAAACTGGACGTGTTTTGTGGTTTGTGGTAGTTATGAATTTTGTATTGGAGTCTTAGAATTGGAATTGAAAATACTGGATTTTTAGTTGCTGATTAAGTTGATGCTAAATGAAGCAGCTTTAACCATAAATTTATAAATTAATGCAGTTTACTATGTATTTGAATTTGTAGATTGAGAGCCATGTTCTCAAACTGATAAAATCTCCATTTGGATTTTAATGATGCATGTTGAATTGTCCGGCTTAAGTAGCACGATTCTAAATGCCGCATTAGTGTTATGTGGTCACTGAGGCCATATTCAATGGATAATTAATTTTGCATGTGTTTATTTGTTTTTTTTCCTTTTGCCCTTTTGTGTTTGGTGAATTTATTGCTGTGCATTTTACGAAGCTAGTTTTTTCGTTGTTAGTGATCTTTTAAATCTTTCATGAGCAGAGGCTGTTGCTGATGCAAATAAAGCGATTGAGTTGAACCCTGCTACGGCAAAAGCATATCTACGTAAAAGGTGAATTCTTTTAGGGTTACTGGATTTGTTATGGTTTGAAATCTTTACTTTTGATCAATGGATCTGGAACATACAAATTTGTTTAGGGAATAGATCTAAAACATAGTTCTCAATATGGGAAATCTCAAACGGATCAATTCTTAACTAATGGAAATCGAGGATTTCAAATCTTATCGTCACCTTAAGAAAGTCTTTATTTTCTCCTTGAGGAACTTTTTATTGCATTTGAAACAAACATAATTAAAAGTTAAGGATCTCAAATCTATAACAAAATACTTCAACCCAGACAAACTCTTAAAATGTCAATCTTTGTTATCTTCGTGTTGCCAATTACTTTGTTGACCAATTTTAAAGCTTGCTTGCCAAAGTCAGTCTTCAGAGTAAGGTGCGGCGATTAGACAAGCAAATTGAACTATCCTGAAGTAGGCCTTTCCTTCCAAGAAAAATACCATTGCCTCATGTTTGACGTAATTATCTGCTTCAATTTGCAATTATGGAAAGATTTTAGTAAAATTATCTTAAGTTGTCATCAAAGTGTTTATACCTTTCTTGTTTCTGCTTGAAATCATGAGTTGGTATAAGGTCAACTTGGCACCATGTCTTTGTTCTGAATCTTTTGATTTGACCCCATATTGACAAAATGATACTCCTGATGATGTCTTGATTTCCCCATATCGAAAATTTCTCTATCTCTTGGACCACGATCGTTCATTGCATATGAACTTCATATCATGAGAAACGTGATTGAGTGTGAGTGCTGAATTTTGCTTTTAGTTTCTTTGCCTCCAAAATTTGTTTCTTGGTTGTTCATTTACATTCTGCTTACAGTGTCGCATGTATGAAGCTTGAAGAGTATCAGACTGCTAAGACAGCCTTGGAAACTGGTGCTTCTTTGGCTCCTGGTGATTCCAGGTTTACTAATTTGATCAAAGAATGTGATGAGCGCATAGCCGGTAATTGGTTGCATACTTGTGCTTCCTCTAGTCTTTTATCATCTTGACCTTGTTGATTTATTCCCAATAAACTTAAACTGGAATGTTGACCAGTGTTGATATTATCTGGCATTTTCTTCTTTATATATCATTGTTTTATGTCGTGAATTTATGTTTATCAAGTTTTTCAATTTTGTGGTACATAATTGATATTTAATGGTGAATGATAATTTAACTCTTTTAATAGGGTTTCACCATAGTTATAAATGGTGCTAGCCTTTCACCTGGTGCAAACATGGCGAGTGCCAGGGCGCATTTTCCTAGTTGCCAATCCTGTCATGACACGCCTGGATGAAGCCAAGCCCTAAAGGTAGGGATGGCAATCGGGCTGGGGCAACCAGGTTGCCAGCCCGGATGGGGTGTGTTTGGTACGCTTTTTAGCGGGTTTGGTAGGGGTTATGGGTTTTGCACCTGACTGCCTCGGTTAATATTTTAAATATTTTTATTATTTATTATTCATATATATGATATTATTAATAGGCAATTATGGTATTATATGTAAAACTTCTTAAATAATTTTACATATATTCAACTCCATATAAGAAATACAAAAAAGCAAAAAAATTAGTTGAATGTATTATTTGTATTATATAATTTATTTTTTAGATAAAAAAAACTATGTTAAATTATCTAAGTTTACAATGATAACCAGTATTACTCATAGAAAAAAATTAGTTCAATGTATTATTTGTATTATATAATTTATTTTAGACTAAAAAACTATGTTAATTTAAATTGATATTACTTATGGAGAAATTAAAAAGATAGATGAATGTATTGACAGTATCGTTTATATAATATAATTCATTGTATGTCGAAAACTATGTTAAACTTAAAGTACCTAAATCTAAAATGATAAATTTTAATGAAATAATAAAAAATTGCTTGAATGTATTCTTTATATTATATAATTCATTTTAGATCAAACCTATGCTAATTACTAAATTTAAAATGATATTACTTAATTAAAAAAATAAAAATTTAGTTGAGAGTATACTTTATCTTAGACAATTCATTTTAGATTGAAAATTATGTTAAAAGTATTTAAGATTTAAACTGATATTACTTATTGAAAAGATAAAACATTAGTTGAATGTATTATTCGTATTATATAATTCATTTTAGATAAAAAAAAAATTATGTACTTCAAATTGAGAAATTAAAAAAGTAGATGAATGTTGACAGGGCGGTGCGGTGCAATTCTGGGCGTGGACAGGTTTTTAATGCCTGGTCAGGAGGTCTGGGTAGACCTGCCCTATTGCCATCACTACCTAAAGGGCTGGCTTTCTATGACGTAAATAAATTTTCAGTTTTCTTGAATCTTTGGGCTAAAAAATATTAAAATCTAATCTTGAGTGATTGTGGTAAAAATACTTATGATATACCAATATAAATTATTTATGCGTCGTGCTTCAAAAAGGAGCTCGCCGCGTGGTAAAATAGTAATGGTATAAAAATATAATTTTTTTTATGCAATTATGCTTGCACTGTGCCGTGTGCGATGGCTCCAAAGCACCTTTACACCATGATGCGCCATGCGCCTTTAACAACTATGGATTTCACATAGTTGGGTTGGCTTCCCACTCTATTTTTCTAGTTGTTGCATGTGAATTGTTTATGGGATGTGATATTTGAATCTCGCTCATTACCTGTTCATTTCAGGAGTATGGGCTTATTCTGTGATTTATGTTGGTTTTTTATTTTTGAGGTACCTTGAATTATTTGTGTGATTGAATATTTTGATTTAACTGTTGGAATTATATTCTCTGTCCTTTGAAGTATTTGGTCCTATATGTTTGGTTTTGTGAATCATGTTGAGTGGAGCTTTATTTAGCTTTTAGGGAAATTCTAGTGAGATTTGACAGTTATTATATATGATTAGACATACTCTACTTGTAGTATGAGCTATTACTATTGAGCAATAGGTAGAGACTTCTCTGTTCATGTGTATTCTTGTTCTCCCTTTGGATTTATTTTTCTTGCTTATTGCAGAGGAAGCTGGAGAGCTGCCTACAAAGTTGGTTGATAAAGCTCCAATAGATGTGGCAACTTCAAGTGATTTTCCACCAGCCACTGGCTTTCCCCAGCCACTGGCTTGTCCAGTCAAGTGACAACAGTCTCATCTACTAAACCAAAATACAGGTAAATCGAGTGGCACATTTGGAGTGAGCAATCAGCTTTCTCACTGTAAAATTTACATCACTCTGTCATTCTGGCACATTATAATTTCCAGCACTAAAAGCACACAAAATATCCTCATGGGTCAATGCATATTTTTATTACATTCGTCTTGATTTGCTAAAATGTTCTCGTTCTTCATGGACGCGATGGATTTTAAAAGAGGCTAAACTTATGTGGCTTGGACATACTGTTTAAATAAAACCTTCCTAACTTTACAGATGATCCTATATTTCATGAACTGGTATATAACTTAATGAGCAAATCATAATCAATATTTTATGTGGTGGAAATTACGCTTATCAGTCTTGAAAAGCTTTAATACAGTATAATGGGTTTTCAAACATTGGTTGTAAATAATTTTTTATTGTGACCGTTTTGTTTTTTCTCTTAATTCCTGAGGGTTGTCAGATGCCAGTGAAGGAACTTTCCTTTTTCTTTCAGTGGGATTGCGTAAATTGTGGCAGAACTTGCATAATGTTAGGACTTGATTGATGGGTACATTGCTTCAAACTTTTCTCAGTTCAGTTTTTTCTCAATGTTTATTTTCAGGCATGAATTTTATCAGAAACCAGATGAAGTTGTAGTAACAATATTTGCAAAGGGTATAGCAGCAAATTGTGTTGTGGTTGACTTTGGGGAACAAATAGTAAGTTATACCTTCCATTCTAGTTTTATTTCACTTGATTATTGAGTTGATTGACTGATGTCCCGACTCCCTGTTGTTCTTGGTTGATATATAGCTCAGTGTTACCATCGAGGTGCCTGGTGAAGAACCATATCAGTTTCAACCTCGGTTATTTGGAAAGGTGATGTGTAGAATACATCTTATTGACTCGTTTTAATCTCCTGTTCTAGGGCTTGCTGAGCGCTTTCTTCCAACATGAAAAATTACATATGTTGGTGGGAGATGAATCTTATGTGGAAATTTCCTGTTAGGTTGTTACTGGTGATATTTTTCAATACTTCCCCTCCCAAGTAGGGCAAGTTCATACTCGTAGTTTTTTTTGCCTATCCAATCATTACAACTACCCATACCAAGCCAGAAAGTATGCAGATATTCTATATTTTTTACCTTCCTTTCTTGGCTTTTGAAATGATATTAGAATCATTCGCGTCACGCTGGTCATATTTCTTGACAGTGGTTTTGATACTATATTTTTAACAAGCAGATAGTTCCCACCAAATGTAGATATGACGTCATGTCTACAAAAATTGAAATTCGACTAGCCAAAGCAGACACTGTCCACTGGACCTCCCTTGAATTTAGGAGGGACGTTGCTGTTGTACAGAAAGCTAATGTGCCTTCAGGTGAGTGCTTTCTGAAATGTCAAGTACCACTTCATGCTCGTTTCATCCAGCGTGGTCTTACTTCCATCTTGCTTTTGGTTTACAGTTAATCTAAAACCCGCTTATCCTTCCTCCAAACCAAAAAGAGTGGATTGGGATAAGTTGGAAGCTCAAGTGAAAAAGGAGGTGAATCTATGACGTTTCTCTCTCTTTAGTCAAGAATATATCTGATATTTGTTCTTGTGAGTAGCACAATCCTTAATTGCATAAACTTGGCCCGTCCTTTCTATATCAGGAAAAGGAAGAAAAACTAGACGGTGATGCAGCTTTGAACAAGTTTTTCAGAGAGATATACCGTGATGCTGATGAGGACACAAGACGAGCCATGAGCAAATCTTTTGTAAGATCCTCAGCCTCTCTCGACCTTCCCAACGATCAACAACGGTTCCTGAAACATAAAATATCATTTCCTACACACACTATTTTTGGCTGGTTCTAACCAGTGACATTTTGAACAGGTCGAGTCAAATGGAACTGTGCTGTCGACAAATTGGAAAGAAGTGGGTTCAAAGAAGGTTGAGGGAAGCCCTCCCGATGGCATGGAGTTGAAGAAATGGTAGCACTGAAGCTCTCCCTTGTTTCTCACTCGACCAAATTCGCTTTTGCGCACAGAGTTCCCTTGGTTGTGCTTGAACTTGTTCATATTTTCACCTTAGCTCAGTCCAAAGTTACCTATTCATATGTCCATGAACTTAAGTTAAAAGTGAATTTCCTTGGAGATGTAAGATATATTCTCTCTCTCATATACTTATCCAGTTGCCTTTTGACACCTTTCCTATGTTGTCTCTTGTTAAAATGGCTGTGAGATTCAGTTGCTTTCAATTTGTTTATGATGTTTATATCATTTTAAATTTTATAATCAATTTTATCATCTGATCAAGGTTTTCCTTACTATAAATGGTTCGAATAAATTGTTAGTCCATCCCTTGAAAGAACCTAGTACACATAATTAATTAATCTACTTAATTTTAAAAGATATTGTGATTATGGTTCAAAAGTACAAAAACTTAGAGAAGAAAAGACGAAGAGATGTTAAGCTTAAACATCTTATAAAATATTTTAATAAGTTTGTAAATTTTTTATAAGATTTTAAAATTAAGATGTTTTAAATTTTATAAAATTCTTAAAAATATCTCTAAAGTTAAGATGTTTTGAATTTTATAAAATTTTAATTTTTTCTATAGATCTTATTTGACTTTTTTTTTATGGAACTTTATTTTTTTTAAAAAGGGTAAAATTAACAATTATTGATTTTTGTTAAGAAGTCATATAATTTTATCAAATTAAATATATTGATAAATTTTTAAAGAACGAAAGATTATAGAATATTGGTATTTATATGTGAGGGTCGTGGTAGTTTACTTATAATATTAAATTTATATAAAATATTATCATAATTCATAAGTGAATTCATTAATTTTTAGGTTTCTTTTGTTTGGGGGTTAATCGGTTCAAGAAACCACGTCGAGTCGAAGAGCTACTGATCTCTATCAATTTCTGGTCGTTTCCGAAGAAGGTTTCAGTTGGCGGTTTTGATCGGACTTCAAGAGAGATGCAATTCTTCGGAGGCTCAGAAATCAGTCCATCTCCGCCGGCGCCCGCCGCATCTGGAAACAATGCCCACATGCTCTACATATTCAACAGAAATGGAGTCTGTTTGCTTTACAGAGAATGGAACCGTCCCCTCAAGACCCTCAGTTCACAGCAAGATCACAAGCTCATGTTCGGTCTCCTATTCTCTCTCAAATCCTTAACTGCAAAGATGGATCCCACCAGGTGTTCGACGTTATTCCTATCCCTAACCCCTTCTCTCTCTCTCTCTCTCATGAAAAAATCTGTTCTTTTGAGTGATTCTTGATGCGGGTTGCCGTCGTTTAATTTTCGTAATCAAGTGATTTTTTTTTCATTTGCTTTGGTCATTTTGAGATCGTTTGTTCGTTGGGCAGTGTTGAGAAGGGGAATCTTGGGGTGCCACAGCTACCTGGGCAAGGTTGTTCTTTCCACAGTTTCCGAACGAATACGTATAAACTGAGTTTCATGGAGACTCCATCTGGGATTAAGGTCAGTTGAGATGACTTGGTATTGCTTTGTTCAGTTTTATTTGAATTTTTAGTTGTGGCATACTTATGTGGAACATTGTTAATATACGAGGTACATCTTCTATGAGGAACGGTTACAAGTATGTGATTTGAAATTTTCTGTAGACTGCTGTTGATTTTATTGAGTCGAAGTTTCTGGATTTGGATTATCAGAAGGTGTTCTAGATCTGTTTTTCCAGATGTGCAACTCTGAGCATCTATCCTGTGCTTCTATAATTAGTATATCCTTTGCTTTGGAATACACCTAGGTTTGTTTTTCACATAATTAAATGTGAAATTAAGTCAAGTTGTAGGGAGTCATCTCTGAGTTCTCTGTGTTGCTGATCTGGAGTTGTTATCTAGAAGTTTGGCTTATATCATGACGCCTTTTTCATGATTGTTCTGCCAGATTGATGATATGTAAAAATATGGCTTCTCAGTGAAAACAGAAGCGTTAAATAGTTCTAATCGTTCACTACTGCTGAAGGATTAGGATTTCTAAATTTTATTCTACAGTAAAGTGTTGATGCTTTTGACTCCTACGCTAGATGTATGCAGAGAAGCGCAAGATTAAGATCTAAATTTAATGTATGATTGACATAAAATTGGGAAAGGGATCTCTGTGGAAGCAAAGATTATACTGGAGTTTAGTTCTACTTTTGATATGTAAAAGCAGCACGAATGGATCTACACATGCATAGATGATGCACCTCATTCCTATTTTGATTAGTAAAAAGAACCTAGAAGTACTACTGCTGATGGACTAGGGTTCTTCTCATAGGAGAAAGACTTGATATAGTAGTTACCTTGCTGTTCCTTTTCTAAAGTTTTAGTATTAGGTATAGAGAAACATGGTTGTTTTGGATGGAGGGTAGCATAAAATGGGGATGCTGTTCATTGCCGAAAGGTCAAGGGTATGTAGGGTGAAGGAGGAGGCATGGGAAGGAAGGAGGACCTTCTTCGCTATATTTTTATAGATTGAGAAACGCAAAGGAATTGATTAGGCACATCTATTAACAAGTAGTGTTCGGTTGTCAAATGCAGTAAGAAAATGGTTTCTGGTTGTTCATTGTTAACTGAAGGTTAACCAAAAAAATTTTAGTATAATGTGTTTATCTCAGTTATATTCTTCTAGTTTCCTTCTTCTTTTTCCTTGTCCTGTCTTCATTTCTAATTTTCAATGTTCTTCCACTTTTGGTTTTCCTTGATCTTCCACTCGAGGATTCTTCTTGACCACCGGTCCACCGCCTGTTCTGCCGCGCATCATTTACTCTGATAGTTGCATGTACCAAGACCTGCTGCAAATACTATGGCATGCCTAATCACCAGTCGGTCCTTCCTGCGCCAGTGAGCTACCAGCTCCCAGGCTCCCCATCTAGTTGCATGATCCTAAGTCTCTAACTGTCCTTTCACCGTCCTCGGTCCAATCAACACCCCTATGCTTAACCTGAACCCACATCCTACACCAAGCTTAACTTCTCTCTGTCTTTCTACTATCAACCTAGCTTTCTATGCCTAGACATACACGCATATATTTATGTATATGCTCATGCATATTTCTGTGTTTATGTATATGTATATGCATGCGTTTACATCCTTTTTTCCCGGGGGGGGGGGGGTGCATTCTATTCCTTTTCATTTCTACAAACCATTTGCAGAAATGCGTTCGAGAGCAAGTGTCCAAAACTTGGGAATAAGAACAGTGATCATGTTCGCTTAACAAATGCTATAGTTGGGTGAAAGGGAGTTCACGACACTCCCTCTTCTAATGTCCTTTTGCAATGTCATACAAACATCATAAGTAAATTTTGACCGTCGAACCGTTATTCCATTTTTCCTTATACCCTCGCACATCAAGGCGATAGGAGCGCTCAAAGCCTTGTAGGAGCTGACTTAGCTTCATCCTTCTTTTTCATTCGACGTCTGGCTTCCTTGCCTTTCACTTGTGAGGTTGAAGCCTCCAAATCCAATAACAACAGCGCAGATTCTTCAATCGTTGTCTCGTATTGGTCCAACCATTTTATCAACTCATGGAAAGGTCTTCTAAGCCCATTTAGAGTTTATGATAAATAGATCGAATGAGGGATGAAGGGACCTGAAGGATCATGTCAATGTACATCTTCTTTCAAGATTAACATTGAGGTTATCGAGCTCTTCCAGAAGGGATAACATCTCAGCCCTATGTTTATGTACAGACGATCCTTAGTCATCTTTGTTTCAAAAATGCCTCCGTCGCGGCATATCCAATATGCCGGTTCGACGCCACATAAATTGATTTATATGGAGTATTTATTGAACCAACAACGTTCAGCCTGTTATACAGCTCATGAATGACAGAAGCAGATAAGACGCTGCGGACCTTGCGATTGCCCTTATGCCTTAATCCCAAAATTCAAATGTTCCTTAAGCAAAGACTCCTTTCGCAAGTCCGATGGAAGTAGCTTTTCCATCACACAAGCCTAGTTCAAAAATCGAGGACCATCCTTTGATTTCTGCTGTCAATTTTAATAGATAGTGTTCCATTTAAATAAATCTCAAAATAAAGAAAATTGGAAAATGGTATCATAGACATGCATTGTAAATGCAAAGCAGAAACAACAAGTAGATTATAGCAATATTAAGTTTTGTTAAGACTCAGTCTTTAGTCACTTCTCCCACTATTTTACAAAATCACACCACTCTCAAGTGGAATTTCGAAAAATTCTTTCCTAGTGGACTTGGGATCCACAAGCGAATTTTCCATGCCCTGCTTTTACGACTCACATGGCAAAGGCCTCGTGGGAGGTATCCAATACCATTCTCATCCCATGAGATTCTCAAGATCTTTTGCCTCATCTCTTCACATTTTCTCGAGGACTCCAAGCAAATCATGGTACTCGGTGTTATGCCCGACTCATCAACCAAATCATACCTCAATTGTCGCCCTCCACGACTCATGAGACAAGGCAAACAAAGAGCGTATTCCTTTATTCATAACAATAATGCAACTTGCCTACTATTCCAAATGTGCCACGGTTCGAGGGATCGCATTCGGATAGCGGTAGCTTCCTCATGATACCGCTATTGATGGAAAGCCTGGACAGATTGAAATGTCATTTCAATCCAAGTTCATTTATGGGCCTAATTATTTGTTTAATGTTGGGGGTCAATCCATCAATCAAATCACACCTCAACTGTCGGCCCCCACGACTCGTGAGACAGGCAAACATTGATCGTATTTCTTTGTTCACAAAAATGATGCAGCTTGCCTCTAGTCCAAATGTGCCACGACTCGTGAGACCCCTCTTGTGTAGTGGCAGCTTCCTCACCACATTATTATGGATGGAAACCTTGAACAGATCAAACCATTTTGATCCAAATTCATTTATGCCCCCTAACACTTTAACTTAGTCCAACTAAGTGATAGTTAATTATGAGTTGTTTGAGCGAGACCCCATCACATATAAACATTGCGTGCATAAATATCAAATATTAAAGTATTAAATAAATGCATCGCTTGCAATGAAATCTAGCATACTCCTGTTGGATGATCACGAACCCGACCTATACGATCCACTGAACCCGCAATGAGTCTATGGTCTGTCTAAGGTGGCCCTATGCTATTACAAATATTTTGTCCGTCAACATATAGATTGGCCTTGTGATATCTCCATGGGCCGCCCTCTCCGTAGGCCTCCTCCTTCGTGGGCCTTCTTCTCCATGGACCTTCTTAAAATAAAAATCTCACATAAAATGTCCTACACTACTCTTATTACAATTCAAAAGAAAATTCAGTCAGAAGTTGGGGGGAGTACATTAAGAGGGAGATAGCAAGCCTTATTATTCCAAGGCTAAAAACATGAAGAGGGAGAAGATAAAATCACAAGGGCACCGGGCCCACCCAACAAAAATTAAAAGACATACATGATGTTTAGGGCTCCGTGATCATGCATTCATATTCATCTTGCATATAATAATAATTAATCATGCTAGACAAGAAATGAACATCACAAAAGTATCGCGATATCCAATATCACGACAAATAATTATATGCAGAAAATAATGAGCTTAAAATTTACAACTAAAATTGATGATCAAGCCTCAGGCATCTAATGCATGAAAATAAACCAAACTAATTAATTAAGCCTCGTGCATCCATTGCATGCAAATAAGGAAAATTAATTAGTTAAGCCCCGTGCATTCAATACACTCAAATAAATCAAATAAATTAAAGCAATTTAATTCTAAGAAAAATCCAATTTTCTACAGAATTAAATCAGCAATAACTAATATTTTTAATAAAATATGCAGAAATTGGAAAATCCAATTTTCCGAAAAACAGCGAAAAACGGCCCAATCGTCGATCATCAGCAGCAGCGCAGCAGCCGCACAGTCGGTCGCCGGCACGCGGCCACTGCCTGTGCGCAGCGCGGGCATGCACAGACTGCCTGCGCACACGCGTACCCGAGCTGGCCAGGCCTGCGCGCGGGTGCGAGAGCTACGCGCACGCTGTGCACTGTCGGTCGGTAGTGCACTACTACAGTACCAATTTTTTTATTTCCTCACATTAAACCAAAATTAAAATAAGTATTTTATAAAAAAAATCAATTTTCATAAAATACTTAAATCATCCAAAATTGCAAACATTAAACAAATTAATTTCCTCATATGATTATCCAAGAATAAGCAAAAAATATATCATACTTCAAAAGCAATAAATAACATATTGCCATACTTATTCACACAAAACCAGAGCCCTACATTGAACCGTGATACCACTTGAAAGGGCACCTCAAGGTGAAAGTGGATCGGCGTTGGAACGCGCAAGCAGAAGCGACGATAATAAATTGCGTTGCGTATTTTTTCCCGGGGGGGGGGGGGATTGATTTTATCGACCCTTATGATTTGATATAGGTAGATGAGTGTCCATTTTCACAACTCATTACATGGTTGTTTGCCATTCATTCTTAAGTTTTCTTACCTTGCCCGCATGTATCGTATGTATATTATATTATAAAGGTCTTTTAATAAAACGATCTGGTTTTTCTGCAGATAATACTTGTTACTCACCCACGGACTAGTGATCTGAGAGACTCCCTGAAGTACATATATAACTTGTATGTTGAGTATGTGGTTAAGAATCCACTATATTCACCCGGAACTCCCATTAGGTGAGTGATAAATATTTCTTCTTCATGAGACCTCAGTGAAAAAATTAATAAATAAGCACCTTGGGTGTGCTAATTGTATCTCTATACCATATTTATCTGATAAGTGGTTAACATGTCTGCATAAGAATTTTGTATTTTTCAAAGAAAAGTGTGGGTGTAACTTTTGAAATGCACTCTGGGGGTGACCAAAAATTGCAGCACTTTTGAATTGAATCATTAGCCTGGTATTTGGTAGTTCTGAAGAATTTCTCATGTTTTATAAGATTATTCTAATTGCTGTCTTATAAAATGAGTGCTGTTGTTCTGTTATTTGTAGTTTGCTTATATGTCATCTTTCATACATAAACTGGTAAAAGTTCATTTGTTGAATTTGTGAAGAATGCATGATGAGGAAATGGGATAGATAGAAGGTTGTAATATGAAGTAAGTGTCACCTTGGATTTCATACTTGTCAATTTAGAAGCAACCAGACCTGTTCTTCTACGAGGCATCCAGGGGACTTGTTCATTACAACCCTTACTTCTTTAATTTTGTTAATGTGTGAAACCTATATAATCAGTTGATACTAAGTTGATTTGTCTTACCTTGTTCTTGCAGATATGAGTTATTTAATAAAGCTGTCGATCAGTATGTAAGAGGCCTTGGCTAATACCGTAGGTTTCTGGCTCAATTCATGATACCTTTATAGTTTCAATGATATCACAGTTGGGGGAACCAAACTGCTTCTACTGCAGAAGAAAATGTGATTTACTCCTCTGTTGCCTATTAAACTTTGGTTTTGGTTTGTACATTCAAGTCTAATCATATAACATGTGACCCTTTTCTGACCATTCTCTCATTGAATCCCCTCTTTGATTATTTTGCATCCTGGAAGCATATAACATGATGATTTTTTGTTTTATTTTCTATTCTATTTATACTTGATGGCTCTGGAGTTGGAATCTTTAAGCGGAGTATGAACTGAAACTCAGATGTGACACGAGACCAAAGTTAAGTGGTTCGGGTTAAGGCCAACCAGATCTTTTGACTGTCTCAAAGTTTGAAGATAAAATTGCAGGACGCGGCAAATTGCATGTTTTAGGTGAAGAAAAGTAACTACTAGTTCTAGAGTTTTACG
Organism: Sesamum indicum; assembly: GCF_000512975.1. Lineage (NCBI taxonomy): Eukaryota > Viridiplantae > Streptophyta > Magnoliopsida > Lamiales > Pedaliaceae > Sesamum > Sesamum indicum. The sequence continues at coordinate 8,837,735 of NC_026151.1, forward strand.
GTATATGTGAAAATAGTGTGCAATCAATTATAGGATCACTGGGAGGATATCTGTAACTATAAAGGTAAATTACAAGGGTTTTCTAAACTTTGTTTTAATTACAAATATTTTCTTGTTGTTTGCAAAATTACAAATACTCTCCTGAAATTACAAATATTCCCTACATCGAGTTGTCACAAGTAGATATTTGTTAGGGTATTTATAATTTTTAGGGGGATATTTATAATTATTACGAACCTCAGAGAAGCCCGTTGTAATTTATCCTAACTATAGCGACTTCCACATGCTTGTGATGCCAACAACCGCCATTGCCAATCTCCTCTGACCAAATCCAACTTTCTTGGGATAATTCAAATTTAAAAAATTACATTAGTACCCTTGTTATTTGCTATTAGCTAACAAATAGACCCAATCATCAATGATATTAACTGAGTTTGATGAGTCGGCATAAAATTTAAATAAAAATCTAATTTTGCCATTGAGTTACAAAACAACGTCCCCTCCTCTGAAAGATGTGATTTTATTATACCCCAACTACTTCTTCTTGTGGTCTAAAAAGAACCGCATCCTTCTAAATGGTTTTCGAAACCAGTAGATTGTTGTTGGGTATCAATTATGATGATGTATGCTTTCTTCGGTACATATGTACTAGGCTTATTTATGGGTCTTCAAAATTTGATTAATCGGTCAAAAATTGGTTGGTCGGACGTCGGACAGTCATTGTATGCAAATATGTAATAAGACAAACCTTAGGGCCAGTAATTGTGATTTTATTAAACCTTAAGCGAGTTTTGTGTAATTTATAACAAAGGTCAAACAATTATTTTATCAAGACCGTTGGGAGTTTTTAATAGTCATTAGCATCGGAGAGATAGATGTAACTTTTGAAACCTGAATGAATTGACCAAATTCAACCGGCCTAAATATGAGAGGACCCACATCCAAGAAAACCTCACAAGCCCAGCAAAGTTAAGTGACTTCAAATCTCCCAACGAAAGTCAAATCCCATACCATGTGGTGCACGGGTGGTTAAGGTTGCATTCACGTAGAATCTCTAGAAGCACAACTCACATAATTAAATAAGGATCAAAACTCCCTTGAGGACACATGGCGCCTCCAGTTAGAAATATATAAACCCTAAAAATTTGAACTCCGACTAGAAGAAGGCGTGTTGCCTCAACCACCCCCAATATCCGAAAGACATCCTTATCTTCAGAAGACATCCTCATTCATAGGGGAATCCGACCCCTTCTCAAAAATCACAGGTCACCAATCGCCAGGAGATAATTCTCCACCAAATCTGGGAGGGATCTTCCAATATTGTATAGGGATTCTCCACCAAATTGAGGACCAAAACAAAAATTGTGCCCATCGCCATTTAAAACCCTAGGATCATTTGTGGGCAAGATAAATTATAAGCTACCTATTTTGCAAGTAGACCACCAATTGAGATAATTATAAGCAGGTTTTCCATGTGTATATAAGTCCTACTCGGGTCCTTATTTAAAAATACTGCAATAATTGTTAAATTTACATATACTTAAACGGTGACCTCAACATTCCTACTTTATTATTGAATTCTTTTAAAAAGTAAAAATAAAAATAGTTGAAAAAATATAAAAGAAATTGAGAATGGTAAAATAAATAATTCATAGAGAATATTAATCAATGAAAGTATTTTAAAAAATTAATTCAAAAAGCATTTTCGTTAGTTCAATGAAAACTAATACAATGATTTATTGTTAAACGAACTTGAAAATTAATGAGATATTTATAATTATATCAAATTTTTATACAAAATGAGATAACATTAATAAAATATTTATGATTATATTAAATTTCAATATAAAAGGTAGGCAGCCTCCCCACCCCCCGTCTAGTGGTTTAAGAACATCTTGCAGCCTATATATAGCGTCTCGTAAGGCAGAGGATTGCACAAACAGTCCGCGGAAAGCTATATATAACTATACAACTCCCAAACAAACTATTGTAATAATATAATATATAATACCTTTGTATGGAAGACAGCATCGTTCTTTGGTCTACACCAGAGCACCTCAATTCCATGCTACCTCTTGCTACGTTCATCAGCAAACACCACCCTTCTATCTCCGTCCTAATGCTTAGCACCGCCGCCTCCGCCTCCGTCTCCTCCTCTCCTACCTTTACTTACCACCG
>NC_026151.1:8840313-8851268 GCF_000512975.1 Sesamum indicum
GAGCTCTTCTTTGAAATTCCTCGTCTTACCAACCCACACCTCTGCCAAGCTCTTCAAGAAATTCAGCAGAAATCAAATATCAAAGCATTAGTCATCGATTTTTTCTGCAATTCTGCATTTGAAGTCTCCACAAGTATGAACATACCCACTTACTTCTGGTTCGCCCCTGGCGCGTCTAGCCTTTGCTTTTTACTTCATTTGCCTACCATTCACGAAACCATTGCTGGAGACATCGGAGACTTGAACGATTTTGTTGAAGTTCCTGGCTGCCCGCTACTTCACTCATCAGACCTTCCCGAGGCTGTGTTTTATCGTGAGAGTAAAGTTTACAAATACTTTATAGACACCGCGATCAACATGCAGAAATCAGCTGGAATCTTAGTACATAGTTTTTGCGCGCTCGAGTTTAGAGCTACGGAAGCATTAACCAACGGTTTATGCGTTCTGGATGCGCCAACTCCGCCTGTTTACTCGCTTGGGCCGTTAACCGCTGGAGAAAACAATCAACCCGCCGGCGCAAAGCATGATTGCCTGCGCTGGCTGGATTCGCAGCCCAGTAAAAGCGTCATTTTCCTGTGTTTTGGCAGAAGAGGTGTGTTCTCCGGTGAACAGTTGAAAGCAATTGCACTTGGTTTGGAGAAAAGTGGTTATAGATTTCTTTGGGTGGTGCGCAGTCCACCAGGGAGCGATTTAGGGTCGGCGGAGGAGCCGGACTTGGCAGCGCTGCTGCCGGAAGGTTTCTTAGAGAGAACTAAAGAGCGCGGCCTTGTTCTGAAGTCCTGGGCGCCGCAGATGGAGGTGCTGAGGCACGGCTCGGTGGGCGGATTCGTAACCCACTGTGGGCAGAGCTCGGTTCTGGAAGCGGTGTTGTTTGGGGTACCGATGTTTGGTTGGCCGCTGTACGCGGACCAGAGGATGAACAGGGTCTTCATGGTGGAGGAGATGAAGGTGGCGCTGCCGTTGGAGGAGGCGGCCGGCGGGGTCGTAACGGCGGGGGGGGGGGGGGAGAACGCCGCCGAGGCAGCGGTGACAAAGGGCGGTTCGTCGTTAGTTGCCCTGGATAAGTTTATGGAGGCGATTGGCTCTCGGAATGGAATGGATTTGGGCTAAGTTTTATTTTTTTTGAATATCTTAAAGCCTTATAAAATGTTGTAAGAATTTATCTTAGTGTGGATTTATTTTTTTGAGTGTTTTGTAGAAATAGAGAAAGAGAAATAAAGATAAATTTATGTGTTAGAGATAATATGTATGTTTAGATTTATTTTTAAAAATAATTTAAAATAAGTATTGAATGTTTAATGTTGTATTTTGAGAGACAAAAATTATTATTCATTGTCAAATTATATCTTTTTTATATATATTTATGTATATATATATATAAACAGTTAAAAACACACACAAATAATGTATTTTTGAATGATGGCAAACATTGGGTATGTTTTGACTTGTTTCGGAGATAACTTGAAAATGAAAACAAACATAGTGTTACTATAAGATATTTTGATCTTATTTTAAAATTAAATAATTTAAATATTTAAAAATAAAATAAAGTGTTATAATTTGTAAGATGCTTTCACATCTTATAAGTGCTAAGGTGTTTGATATAATAATTTTTTTTATTAGTAAAATAACAAAAAAAGAACATGATCCTATTAAAATCAAATAAATTGTTATTTTAAGACTTATTTTGTATTTAAATATTTTTGAAATACATTGATAAATAGTACACATTAAGTTTACTCCAAATACCAATTTAATAAATAATCTTTTTTACAAAAATAAAAAAAATGATGAACTATTATGTACATTTTTAAATAAATTTAGTATATGTATATATGATGCGATCAAACATGAGATGCTTGGGTTCACTTGAAGTAAAAAATAGTAAAATAAATGCTAGAACATAAAAGAGTGTCAATGAGTGAATTGAGAGTATTATTCTTCGTTACTGTGAAGGTAAAAGATGTAGTATGTAGGCTCAAAATATAAAAATCTACATATTATTTGAATTCGTTTTTTGAGTGTTTTGTTGTATTTTGTGGAGATAGAGAGAGAAAAACCAAGATAAATAAGTGTATATTAGAGATATTATGTACGTTTTGATTTATTTTTTGAGATAATTTAAAATAAGTATCGTATGTTTAATGTTGTGTTTTAGGAGACAAAAATGACTATTCATTGTCAGATCATATTTTTTATATATATATTTATGTGTGTGTATATATATACATATATTTATGCTGAAACAGTTTAAAATACCTAAATAAGGTGTTTTTGAATGATGGCAAATATTGAATATGTTTTAACTCGTTTCAAAAATAACTTGAAAATAAAAACAAACATAGTGCTATCTTCTTCCACTGTGGGAGCTCTCTATTTTATAGTCAATCATAAGTTAGTTGAAAAAGATCATGAATTTGGGAGGAGCATGATCTTATAATTGTTAGATGGTGCTAAATTTACCTCAAATTCGACGGAGAGTACCCCGCGGTTGGATAGCCCCGAATTCGGTGTAGGGCTATGTATTGGTTGTTGGATACCCACGATTCTCGAGGACCTCTTCTTCTAATAGGAGTCTAAACTTTTAAGGTTAATATATTACTTCTTTCTTTCTGGAGGTGCCGTGTTTTCAAGAGGGCTAATGATATCCAATTCTGTGGGATGTGTTACCAGATATCCCATATGAATACCGTTTAGGCTACCCGTAGACGTCATATGAGATGGACTTTAACTTTAGCTGTGAGTTTTAAATTTCTAAACTTCCTTGTGAGCCTGTGAGACATTCTTGGACCGGCTCCGTCTCGAATTTGGTCCAATTAGATTCTTTTTGATCAATTTATGTTTTTTGGGCACCTACCAAACTCCCAAGAGGTTTTAACTGGATCGGGTCTCCTGGAAGCATTTCGAGCCCTTAATCGAACTCGGCCTCTTAGGGGACACCCTATTTTTATGAACTTCAATGTACATTCATGTTAGTCAAATATTAATATAGATATACAATTCATTTTATTTGTTAATGCAATAACTATTTCTAATCGTATATTATAATACTTTGCATTTATATTTTTTTCAGTAAATACAATATCAACAATAATCTTATTTTTGTTTAATTATAATAATTTATTATTACATAATAAAGCATTTTTTTTCTTTTTCCAAACGCAAAAATATTAAATAAAAATAAATTTTTTTAAAAGTCTATAGAGAGAATATGTGTGTGTGAGAGAGAGATTAATCTTATAGGTAAAAATGCAAAAAATCTGCCCTATGTATCCACGAAGTTGCAAGAAAAACCCTATGTTAAAAAAAAGGATAAAAATCCCATGTGATATATAATTCAGTAAGAAAACTGGATCCCGTCAATTTTTAATGGAGAGTAGGATTCATTCGCCCACCTTTTGAAGCTTTTCTCAGCATTTCACCCACTTTTGGCAGGCGAAAATGTTCAAATTGAGCTTGTTTCTAATCTAAATAGCACAGATGGACGTTTAACTTCGACAGTTGCAATTTGACTTTAAAAAATAAAAAGAAGTTATACTATTTAAATAAATTTAATTATAAATATAAGTTAAAGCATTATTTTTTTATAGAAATAAAAAATAATTTTTTATACCATGCATATTTGAAATTTAAATAAATTTTATTAATTTTAATATAATATATATAGGCGACAACAACGGCCGTGGTTAAAAATCAGTCTAAAACCTTACTGTAAAAAATGAATACTTTCTCATTTACTTTTATATTTTGTATACACATAAATATATAAAATAAATACTATCAAAACATAATGTAATTTTAGGGTAAATTACCACTACCTCCCTAAGATTTGACATAATTATAAATATTTCCTAATTACTTGAAAAATTACAAATACCCTCTCAAATAGAAAATAATTATGTACAATGAGGAGGATATTACTGTTTTACCCTTGTTGAATCTTTAAAAATAATAAGAAAAACAACATTTGAAAAAATGTAGAAGTATTTGAGGGTGGGAAATAAATAATCTAGAGGGAATATTAGTTCATAATTTTTTTTGAAAAAATTGCAATATATATTATTATAATTTATAATTCAAAAGGGCATTTTGATCAGTTCACCACAAAAATTGGATGAAAACCTTACCAAATGTGCTCGTTGTTACACGGATGTTAAAATTAGGAAAGTATTTATAATTTTTTAAATAATAAGAAGGTATTTATAATTATATCAAATCTCAGAGAATGTGGTTGTAATTTATCCTTAGTTTTATTATAATATTTATATTCTTAAAATAAATAATACAGAACATGTTGGCATTTGAAGTCTTTCTATCAGTAGCCATAAATGGGCCACAGTACAAAATTACCCTTGAAATCCAGCCTCTTTCCTATCTATTCTGAATACAGGTGTTTTCTTAATCCAGCAATTCTAGTCTTACTGTAGATCTAAATATTCTATGGTAAAATCCACTAGTTAAAAGTGCTTTTATTTTATGGTAGTCTAACAACCCAGTGAAAGTGCATTATTGAAATCCACCCACAGTTGGAAATGATCTTGACTTTTTGATTCTAGGGAGAACACGCCGATGCATTTTATTCAAAGAATTGATAATTACCCCCAAAACAAAACAAGTCATTGTAAGAACTCAGGCACACGAATCATTCCCCTCAAATTTTCTCTTTCAATGTGACAACTGACAGCCCACAGAAAGTAAACTAAACTATACTGATTGGGCATTCACACTTCGCACAGGGCACCGTCCATTTCAGATTCTTTTGCTGGCCCTATGTTACAGAAAAGGATGACTCTAAAAATCTTATGATCATCATACCTAGCACCGGAATTTGACGTCTGCTCTCATCAGCATTTTTCACATTCTTGACTCTCTTTTGTTCTTTCCTATCTAAATACTGCATCTCTTTCGTTCTTCACATGAATTTCTCCCCGGATGTCCCAGTTTGTCGTGCGAAGGATCACTTGAAGATCGAAATAATTGTGAAAATTCTGACCCCAGTGGAAAAAAGAAATATCAAGAGAATTGAAAAAGTAAAATATAATTCAAGTGGCGAATTGAAGAAAAGGCAGACAATAAATTAGTATGTATGAAGAAATGGAACTAGAATTTATAATAATATTGACAAAAGCAAATCGTACAGAATAGGACAAATCTCAATTTGAATTCTCTAATAGAATTTTTAAATTATAGCTGAACTATTTTGATTATTTATTAGAAGATAAGAACCGGACTTGAATTAAGTCGAATGCATGTGTTACTATTACTATATTTTATAAAGTTACTGGTCTTGTCCTAATCAAATTTTCAACAATCAGTATCCGACTAGACGAGTTTTTAGCTAATTGAGCCAAATTTAAAGAGTTTTATTTTTTTTTTTAGCTGTATATGGTTATTTTTGCTATAGATGTACCTTTGTGTGAGGAGTTGTAGGATCTCTTGCAATGAAGAATGGCGCTTTGGATTCCATCATGCTGTTCCAACAACGAATCGTCTCTCCGGCGGCCAGGATGTGGCGCCACGTCGACGGCCGCTGACGCCGATCTGCTTTTCCCCAAATGTTTCGCCACAATCTTAAAACTTCCCACCCTGCTACCTCCGGATAACTTCCTAGGGGACAAGCTCGCCGGCGCCGTCAACAGAGAAGGTGGCGGCGTTAACGATTCCGTGAACTTCGCCTTCTCATTCTGCCACTTCGAAACCTTTAGATACAAAGGTTTAATCAGCTTTAGATACCTTGAAACCGCATCGCTCGATGATTTTAGCGACGAAGTTTCGTAATCGGCGGTTTCTTTCAGCAGTAGGCTTCTCAAACTATTCTCTCTCGCCAAAACGGAAGCGACCGGCATTTTCTCGACTCTGCATTTTACGGAGTAAAAATTGCTCTCTTCGATATTCGAAGATTTCGAAAACTGATTCAGCGAACTCCCCTTCAACTTACCATTGGACTCCGTTTTCTCCCATTTTGACGACTTCCTGAGACCTAACATGAACACCTTGAACTTCGGAGTGGACCGCAGGAGAGCAACCGGAGACAAAAGCTTTGAATTCGAGAAATCATTTTTGCTAAAAAAAACATCTCGCGGGGATTCGATGAACTGAAAATCCTTCCTCGCAGCTTCATCACCAGGTGTAACGGCGACACGATCCGGCGATCTGAGAACCAACTCGAAAAACGAGTCTTCCTCATCGCTTCCTTCGCTCTCATCCATTCCAACCGCCGCCTTCCTGCCATCAGCTCCGGCAGCTGCATTTCGCCAGAACTTGAGGATGCCAAACGCTTCCATTGCAGAGTGAGAGAGAACAATACAAAGACTGAAGAGCGAAGAGAGAAAAAGTATCTTTACGCTAGAAATGCAGAATGGAAGATTTGAAGAGTGATGCCATGGCTCGGTGGTTTTGTATAGCAGTAGTAGTAATAGCTAACGTCATGTATGGCGCGGGGGAAAAGGACGATCATGTGAGACAGAGGAGTAAAGTAAATAAGCGGGATAAAAAAGATGATGCCAAACACTGCTGTAGGTTCAGAGTAAAAGACTATTTTAGCAGAGTGCAGACTGAATTTCCGGTGCACACCTCAGAGCTCAGGCTTTTGAATTTAGGAATATTTCATGATGGTCCTTGTGTGTGGGGATAACACTTTCTCATCAAACAAAAACACTTCAACCCTTTTGAATTTCCTTTTTTTTTTTTTTTGGAAAATTTGGAAAATACTATAGTTGTCCCAATTGACATAAAATTTTTTGAAATAAATTATTCATATGAAATTTCCGTCTTATTTATCATCATAGGTTAATTCAAAATAAATACAAGTTTTTTTTATTATTATTTTGGATTGAGTAATTGAGCCAAAATATATTTAAGTACAACTCGATAGCTGATAGATTTATATCAAATTCTACGGTGTTAAAGTCCAATAGAAGTGAATCCAAACTTCAAGTCAAAGTTTGTTCATATAGTTTTTACCTCACACAAGTCATTTCATTCCATTGTACAACACAACACACAAGACACATAACAAATCAAAATAACCCAAGTCCAAAACTCTCCGCCACAACTAAGGATTGAAATCACAAAGGCTCTATATCTTCCTCAGATCAAATCTTCAAGTCTTAATGCCAAATTACAAGGTGACATGTAGTTTGTTTCACAAACCCGAAGGATATTACACATATCCACATACAAGAACAAGTATTAAGCTCTTAGATGTTCTTGGATCGAAATTCGAATCAAAGAATCAAGATATTACTTTTTTACAGATATTGTATCAACTTTTCATTTAACTTAATAAATTTCATACCACTGAAGAAAACCTATAAAGAATAGCCCTCCACGCTCAATAAACAACTTTTGCTACCCAAACATTTAGGACTTTCATACACTTATCTTTACGACTTACCTAACTTCTCTTATGGTTCTGACGATGGTCTATTAAACTTCACAATATAAAGATTTAAGACGTACTTCTCATAAAGAATGCACAACAGTCCCCAATATTCACACTAGAATACCTTAACCTAATAAATTGGTACAACAATTCTGTTGTCGTGAAACGTTGATTTTGAATCATAAGTACTTCTCTAATTGCAAGTCCGCCTCACAAAAATATAAAAAGAATCAAGACCACTAATAATAATCAAGTTATGAATTCGTTATACCAAATCTATTTCGTGTTTAAACCAAATCAATACCTAACTTTCTTGAATTATCATTTCGGTCGTCATATGTCACGCTACTCAAATGCAATTTGGTCAAACTATATTTGTTTGATATTTATTTCATATTTCAACAGATATGAGTAATTTTGAGAAAGAAGGAAGATGAGAAAACAGTTGACGATGACAAAATGGACTAATTCTAGTAACAAACCAAATTGTGATAGTGACGAGAAACTTCCAAAGAGCAAGTTAAAAAACGAGCCAAAAAGAAAGGACTTGGAAGGAAAAAGGTAAAAGGTCTCTGTTAGGGTTTGCTTTCTCCAGTCTTTGGCGAATAAAATCTGACGGGTCAGACCTTGAGGCGTGAGCTAGGCCAACCGGCGCAGATGGGTCGGACTTGGTAATCTGTATTTTAAAGTTCGACCTTAACGGGACCCGACCCATTTTCGTGAGCCTCCCGCTCCCATGTATTTTTTTAGCAATAATTATATGATTATATTATAAAATTTAATAGATTAAATTATGGAATAATATATCTATCGATAATGTATTAATATGATTAGGAATAATTATACAATTTTTTCATAAGATTTGGTATAATTACAATGACTTATTATAAGTCAAATAATTTTTTCTTAGAAAAAATATGCTTGTAAAGATGAAAATATACTTTCTCACATGCATTAGCGTGTGAAAATATATAAGAGTAGTTTGATAAAAAAAAAATTATTTGGCCTGTAATACGTTAATCGATGATAAATACAAATGCAATTTTTTTGTTCATATATCAGCAAATTGGGTAAATTTTAACTAATAGAAGAATCTATTTGTTGGACAAAAATAATATCAAGGGTAATTTCTCCAACCACGGGGAACTACGTGTAACATTACCAAACTTCAGAGGAGGACGGTGCAATTATCCCATATAACTAAGAATTACGAAATAATTTACAATAAACTCACTTAAAGTGAAGAAAACACCTACACATTTGATGAAATTTGAACCTATAATTAAATTCTTGAGTTTTCTAGTTTCCTTTTTTTTTTTTTTTATAATATATGACAATTGTTAAACAAACTGTTGATAAAAAAAAAATATGAATATTTATCTTATTTTATCCGAACCTCTAAGTGTAAAATTGATACTATTGATGATGTAGATGAGCTAAACTAGGATAGGGTCAAGTTCTTGTGAAGTTATGGTTGAACCATGCAATAAATAAGTAGGGAGAATTCTTGCATCACATGAATTTGGCCTACCATGAAATTTCTTGTGACAACCTTTTTTTCTCATGCACTCATTTATAGGACAATGTTGTAGGCTCATCTAGGTACTATGTTGTCATAATATCAACATAGAAAAAATGAATCCTAAGAAACTGTATTGAGGAACATACTATTTGGAAATTTCTTGAGCGATGTAGAGAAGATTTATTGGAGACGCGATTTTTTTGTCAATAGTAGCTATCGGTTTTATGTTATTTGATCTCCAAATTTCATGTCATCCACTTGGATAGTTATTGAAATGAGTGATAAATTAGAGAATAAGATTACGAAAAACAAAACAAAATTGATTTACAATTTTACGTGGATACTCATTCATCTAGCAACGGGGTGGAATTACATGCATATTATACCTTAATGATCCATAATATAAATAAATGCTTGTCATATTTGGAACCTCGTACTGAGTAGAAATTAAAGGAATGAAGACAGAATTACACCCAAATAATGAAACTAGGAAAGTAGATATATAGAATAGTGATGTTGATGATGCGTGTAACAGGCAAGAATGAGTGAGTGAACACCCTCAACAGCATATTCCTTAGGATGTTCTCTTTCATACACTGCTCATCACCACACAATATATAACAACCTCATATTTTCAAGAGCAAGATCGAGGGCTGCTGCTCTCTGCTCAACTGCATTTCCTCACACTTGTCTTTCTCCCCATCCCATCACCTACCTCATATTTACTATTCAAGAGCAAGATCGAGGGCTGCTGCTCTCTGCTCAACTGCATTTCCTCACACTTGTCTTTCTCCCCATCACCTCCAATAGGTAATTTTACCTCTTTTCTTTTCTTTTTCTATACTTAATTCCCATTCATTTCCAAATATTCAATTTCTTTTGTATGTCTGTACATTGTGTTGCTAACTTGCTCTTTTCTTCTCCACTTATCATTAATATTCTCTCAAGTTATGCACTTGTGATTTTTAGATTGATATTGGTTACTGTCAGAGTAGATATACATATATATATATATATATATATATATATATATATATACAAAAAGGGCACACTCGATGCCTGTCCACTGTAGGGGTGAAGATTCATAAAATTATATGTGGAAGATAACGCAAAGTATAATAAAACTTGTGATACTTTGGGAATTTCATATTTGACATACCAAATTGATTACTGTGATGGGCATTTAGACATAAACGGAATTCTCTAAAGATGTACACATTGTAAGTTTTGTGTATGTTAGTTATGAGATAGGATGGCCGACATATAATGCTTGATCCAAATTAGGTTTAATTTCTAGTGTGTTTTTAGGTCAAATTGCTACAATACCATAAAGATACTGTGTAAAAAAAACATGAAGTTTTTAGGATTATCAAATTATTCCATATAACTCAAAACACCTTATTTTTTTTCCGGAAGGGAAAATTCCCAAAATAAAATTTTATTTTCAAAAATACCCTCTCATTTAAAGCAATGATTTGTCACTACTATTTCTCAACCACTGCTTTATAAGGGTAATAAAGTAAAACTGCATAAGACTTTATAGCACTCACCTCCCCTTTTAATTGTACAATAGGAAGTTAGTTCTTGTCCTACAGTGTTGAGGAGAAGGTAAACTTTACTTGGCTTCAAACTGAAGTTTGTAATTTTGACTGAATTTTTTTGAATTTCGCTTGAAAATGAGAGTACAAAATTTAAAATTGGTGCATTGTACCTTGCTACACATCCACACCCTATTTGTCTTGGAAATTGGGTCTTTATAGGCCCTTTGGTTTTGTTTATATTTTTATTTTTAACTTCTTGATTCTTATAATTTCTTTATTTTTTAATATTTTCAATTTATTCAATGCAATTGAAATTCGGCCCAAAAGATCAAGATTAAAAAGACCCTTCAGGCCCAAAACACATGAACATGGCCCAGGCCCATCGATTACTAACCTGCTGCCACGTTACGGCAAGCTCCAAAACAGCGGGTTCAGTGACATACGGGACTGCACGTTCTCTTTAACGATGGCGTGCCCGGGGGGGGGGGGGGGAAAATGGAATTAAAAA